>NW_024412416.1:24159231-24424231 GCF_014898765.1 Herpailurus yagouaroundi | reverse complement strand
TTTCCATCTTGTGATAAGGTAACGTTTTTGTTTTTTGTTTTTTTCTGGGCCAGCCTTTAGAACACTGTTAAGGTATGTACACTACCTTGATGCAAGGGACTCTCATGCTACTACAGTTATCTTGAAGAGTGTCTCATCCATGTGCTTGTGTATAATGAAAGTGAGAAGGAGAGAAATAAAATACTCTGGGGGCATTTTATAATAAATTCGTGAAGAAATGTGTGCTCTTCAGTTCTCAAATTCTATTATCACAGTATTGAAGTTCTACAATTGTATTAATATATCTGTATGAAGTCTGTGAATGGTAATTGAGTATAGGTTATCAGATATAGAATTCACATCAAATAGACTTTTAACAAACAGTTCAAAATAAACCTACCCTTAAAAATATTCTAAGAGAAAAAGTCATTGGTTGTCCATAGTAGCCTCTCTCACTTGCTTAATAATTATCCTGGGCATGTTACCACTTCTTATCATTGCCTCCTGTTCACTACTGTTTACCAGAATGCCACTGAACAATATCTCAAGGAAGAGGAAAACAGAAATTTTGACTAATGACTACTTACTCTACCCCAAATGTCATATTATTAAAGCACATTTTTGCCTGGACAATCTTACATTTTGGTTATCTGTCAGCCTACAGTCTCCCAAGAAGTTCTGGGACAAAATGAACCATAAACTAAAATAATGAAATTTCCAAATGGAAACTTTGTGTTTAATATTTTATTATTTTAGAAAATTCCAAACATGCAATATAAAAATACAACTTGAAGCCAAATTTTCCCGGAGCCTGGCAGCTTCAGCAAATGAGTTAGATTTCCTGACCCTATACTGTATACTACTTTCCTGGGTTGTGGTTAATTGTGTGATAAAATACAATTACAACTTCCGTAGCCTCATTTGGGGATACAAACTTGTGTAGGGAAGATAAATATCCAAACAAAAAACAACTTGAAAATGAGGCTTCAAACTGAACTGCTGATGTTATTCATTCATAGTTGTGACCTAGCAATGTCATTCCCTTTCCTATAAGAACACAACTGTGCTGGGGTTTTAAGCCCCTTTGGGGTTTTTCTCAGTTTCATAGTCTGTTACAGGAAGGACTGTTTTCCTGAGGCTACTCTATTTGTAGTCTTGATCCCCTTGCTATCTATCTATCCATCCTGTCATCTATCTATCTAATCTTTTTTTTTTACCTTACCACTTTTACTTTCCATAGCTTCTTAAGGAACATCTCTACCCCTCCCACCCCTTCCCTGAGCCACCAAAGAATTCAAAAACAAGCTTCTATTTTACTCCCTCTTGTCTTCCTCTACTCAGTGTCATTAGTCTATAGAGAATTTCCTGGGGAGGACAGAGTGTCAAATGCAAAGTCCCAAAGCTTTTTCCTCTTCCCTGTTCAAATCCAGTAGATTGGCTTTTGTTAAAAAAACAAAAACAAAAAACTAAAAGATTTTAATGCAAATGTCTGTGAGAAATGCTGCTAATCCATTTCTGTCCTACTGAAAATGCTGTCCTGAAGAATGCTCATAACCTGAATTGCCAGTAAGGGCTCTAGTCTTGCCAACAACTTGAACTTAATTTGCCTGTTATTTGGTTCCTTTTTTTGGTTGGATGTATACTGTCCAGATCTTGGATGGATACTATAATTAAAGTTCTTGTCTTGCCCAATTCTCTCTGGTCAACCTCAACGACTCCTTAAGATTCTTATCTAAATCCCTATTTTCTGTTCAGACCCTAGCCCCAGGATATCTTTCTGGCATCTCAAAGTCGATACCAAAACTTAATCTTGCATCTCTACCTATTGTTTCTCCCTTTAAAGGGTCACTTTCAACCCAGTCACCAAAATCCTTCATCCCTCAGTTGTCACAGCTTGTATCCGCTCTTTTCCCTCCAATCTTCCCAGCTGTTCATTCCTTCATCCTACTTCCTTTCAGGTCCTGGTCCATTGAATCACCTGGTTGCTCTTGGTAGCTTTCTAACTAGCCACCCTGACTGTAACCTCTTCCAGTCTTTTTCATTCTGCTAAAATGCAGTTTTGCTTATTTAAATAACTTCTGCCTCAAAATTTATTCCCATTAGAAATATTCCTCAAGCTTGGCGTCTAAAACCCTCCATAGACTGAGCCCCACATACTTTTCCACTTTTGCCTTCTATTATGGGCACTTCTCTCCCTGCATCCCCACCCAGCATCTACATTTGTGCCTAATCATTTTTATATTTCTCAAATACCCTTCAAAACCAAAATTTAAAAAGTACCTCACCCATAAAAACTTCATTGACCCCCAAAGTGCTCATGTGACCTCACAGCAGCCCACGCTTTCATGGTAGCACAGCATACTGGGGCACATTTCTTTTTTGAACAGTGAGGGGTGAATGGAATTTCCCCCCCATAACCATTACCTAGAATGTGTGCCAATTCATGGTAAAGGTTATGGGATTTTGTTTTGTTTTTTATCATCTCCACCAGCTTGTCACTACGTGAATGATTGAAAATGACTCAGCATGCAATAGAATGTTCAATGTAGCTTCCTGTTTTTTCACTAAAGGTGGCCTCTGCCTCCTTGTCTTCCCACACTTCTCCCCCCCAAAAAAAGGCTTTTTTAGGGGTGCCTTGGTGGCTCAGTCAGTTGAGCCTCCTACTTCGGCCAGGTCATGATTGCATCGTTCGTTGAGTTTGAGCCCCACGTCGGGTTCTGTGCTGACAGCTTGGAGCCTGCTTCAGATTCTGTGTCTCCCTCTCTGCCCCCACCCCGCTCACGCTCTGACTCTTGAAAATAAATAAACATTAAAAATAAAAGTTTTTTTTATTTTTGAATATTTTAATGTTTTGTGACTGAAGGACTTTCTTCTTGGGGCAGTGTCTCCCCAGAATCACTGGCTGTGTTTCGACTCATGGAAAGATAAATTAGTGAGAGGGGGAGGATGAAAAGGACAGATTCCTTGAGAGCAAGAATATGGGACTTTCCCAGCCCTGCCCTTTGGATGTGCTCTGACAACGAGAAGCCTCTGTGCAGCCTTGCTGTGGCCACATTCCTTTCCCAGTGGAGATGGAGGCAGGCATCACATCATCCCACTGTTGCCAGCTCCTCATGTCTATCAAGGAGCAATCTGCCAACTACTATGCATTTATACTAAATGAAGCACCACGATGAATGCCTGTTTTTCCCAGAACCTCATAACCATTACTACAAGTCAACCATCAAGTCAGGATTCTTAAGTGCATTTGAGCAGGATGTGGAATAATTATCCTAGCTATCTTCTGGTCTTTAAGAAACCATAGAAAATGGGATAAGCATGTGACTGGTAAAGGTACACAGCTGTTGAGGGTGCAGCCTTCAGAGTCAAATGACTGGTTCTCAGTCCTGGCCCTGTCCTGCCCTCAGCTTGGATTCTGATATCCAAGCTTACCTCATTGCTGGTTATCAGGATTCAGCAAAGTTGAGATAACAGATACTAGACAGCCTTATGCAAAACATCCTGAGAGACTGAGATTCTCAATAGTTGCCAATTAAGAGCAGAGTCCATGGAGAAGTTGAAGATAATTTATAGTGAAGATTTCTTTGGCAAGAGTTGACCCTCCCTCATCCAATAAAATTCACCATTTTAATGTGCGCAATTAGTTGCTTTTAGAATATTCACAAAATTGTGCAACTATCACCATTTTATACAAAGCATTTTTATCACTGTAAAAAAAAATAAAATTCCTGTACCCATTAGAGTGGCTGTTTATTCTCCCCTCACTACTTCCCCAATCCCACCCCCACCCCCCCACCTCCCACCAAAGCCCCTGGTAACCGCCAATCTTTCTGTCTATAGATTTGCCTACTTGGGACATTTCATGTCAATGGAATCGTGCAATATGTGGCCTTTGTATATGACTTTTTTTCCCACTTAGAACAATGTTTTCAAGGTGCATTTATGTTGCAGCATGTATCAGTACTTCATTTCTTTCTATGGCTGAATATTTCATTGTATTTATATGCCATATTTTGGTCATTCATTTGATGGATATTTGTGTTATTTCTGCTTTATGGCTATTATAAATACTACTACTATGAACATTTGTGTACAGGTTTTTATGTGGACCTAAGTTTTTATTTCCCTTGGTTATGTACATAGGAGTGAATTGCGGAGTCATATGCCTATTCCTCTCAAGGAAGTATCAAACCTTTCCAAAGTGGCTCTTAACTATTTCCACCAACTGTGTGTAAGAGTTCCAATTTCTCTATATCCTGGCCAACACTTATTATTGACATTTTGATTCTAGCCATCCTAGTGGGAATGAAGTATTTCAATGGTTTTGATTTACATTTCCCTAATGACTAATAATGTTGAGCATCTTTTCATGTGCTTTTTGGACATTTGTTCATCTTTGGAGAAATGTTTATTCAGATCCTTTGCCCATTTTTTAATTGGGTTCTTTTTATTGCTGGTTCTTTATTCTAAATGCAAGTCCCTACACACGTAAATTACTTGCAAATATTTTCACCCATTCTTTGGATAGTATTTTCACTTTCTTGATGGCGCTCTTTGAAGCAGAAAAATTTTCAATTTTGGTGATGTCCAAATTCTCTATTTTTTCTTTTGAGACTTGTGCTTTTGGTGTCATATCTTTTTTTTTTTCCTTAATGTTTATTTCTGAGAGAGAGAGACAGAGCATGAGTGGGGGGAGGGGCAGACAGGGAGACACAGAATTGGAAGCAGGCTCCAGGCTCAGAGCTGTCAGCATAGAGCCCAAAGCGGGGCTCGAACTCACAAACCGTGAGATCATGACCTGAGCCAAAGTCGGTCGCTCAACTGACTGAACCACCCAGGTGCCTCAAGTGTCATATCTTTAAAAAAAAAAATTTACCTAATCCAAGTCATGAATATTTACACTTGTTTTCTAGTAAGTGTCTTACAGTTTTAGGTCTTTGATCCATTTTTGCATATTGTGCATTGTAGGAATCCAGCTTTGTTCTTTGGCTTGTGGATGTCCAGTTGTCCAAGCCCAGTTGAAAAGACTTGTTTACCTATGATGGTCTTGGCACCATTATTGAGAAATGATTGACCATAAATATAAGACTTTATTTTTTGGACTTGCATTGTCGTTATGCCAGTGCCACACTGTCTTATTACAGCTTGATTGCTATAGCTAGGTTTTGAATTTGAGATGTGAATCCCCCAACTTTGTTCTTTTTCAAGATCACTTTGTTTATTTGAGGTCCCTTGCAGTTCCACATGAATTTTATAATCAACAAAACACACAGCTGGAATTTTGATAGGGATTGTGCTGTGTTTTATAAGGAATATTGCTATTTTAACAATATAAAGTTTCCCAATCCATGAACATGGGATGTCTCTCCATTTGTTCAGGTCTTTAATTTTTTTCACTGATGTTTCGTAGGTTTCAGTGTACAAGTCTGGTCTTCTTTGGATATTTTCCTAAGTTGTTATTTTTGATGCTATTACTATAAACAATCTTTTTTCTAAATTTTATTTTTGGTTTGTTCATTACTAGTATGTAAAATATAATTTTTGTATATTGATCTTGTATTCTGCAGCTTTTCTGTATTTATCTGTTTATTTTATTCCTTAGGAGTTCGTACACACAACATCATGCATCTGTGAATTTAAATAGTTTCACTTCTTCCTTTCCACTTTGGATTCTTTTTGTTTTTCATACCTACATACCCTGACTAGCACTTTTAGAATAACATTAGCTGGAAGTGGCAAGAACAGGTATCTTTGTCTTATTCTTGATTTTAGGAGGAAAACATTCCATCTTTCACCAGTGAGTATGGTGTTAGCTGTGAGTTTCTCATAGATGCTTCAGGTTGACGAAATTTTCTTCTATTCCTAGTTTGTTGAGTGTTTTTATCAAGAAAGTATATTGGATTTTGTCAAATCATTCTTCTGTATCTAAGGGGGTATATTACATTGATGAATTTTAGTGTATTGAACCCACCTTGTATTCATGAAATAATCCTACTTGTCCATGGTACATAAACCTTTTTATATGGTCCTGGATTTGTTTTGCTAGTATTTTTTAAGAATATTTACATCTATGTTAATAAGAAATACTGATCTGTAGTTTTCTTGTTATACCTTTGCCTCGTTTTGATATCAGGGCAATACTTGTTCAAATACAGTTCAGATGAACTGCTTGGAGGCCTTGACCCTGTGATAAGATTGGGGGGAACACAAGGATGGTACTTGACTCTTCCTGGAAAGGGTCCTTGGGTAGGATGTGGCTGAAAGGACCTTTAACAACTGAATAAAGGGGTGTCTGGGTGGCTCAGTAGGTTAAGCATCCAACTTTGTTTCATCATGATCTAATAGTTCATGAGTTCGAGCCACTCATCTGGCTCTCTGCTGTCAGCACAGAGCCGCTTTGGATCCTCTGTCTCCTCTTTCTGCCCCACCCCGCTCATTTGCTTATGCTATCTCTCACAAAAATAAATAAATAAACCAAAAAAAAAAAAAAGGCACATTCACAAATAATGGGGTTGAAGTGTATGTTTCCCATTTGCTACATGTGGTTATAAGAGATGAGCCATCTTGGAAATCACTTCACCTGCGGACTTCTTGCAGGGGGCCAGGTACCCTACATCTGAGTACCATAAAATACAGAAGTTGTGAGGGGAGGAGAAATGGGAACCTGCCAGCCTAACTAGAGATTCTCAGTTGGGGTTCCCAGTAGGATATATTTCATGGAGGAAAGCCATTAACCTCACTTCTTCCAACGGCTCAATACCCTATTATAGCTGCACAAAATGGATAAGGCAGAATCATTTTCTCTAATTCCTTCCCTTCTAGAAGGGCTGGAAATAGCTGTAAGTAAGAAGAAGGGTAAGGGGAGGAAGAGAAAAGAATCTGGTTGCTCACACACTTATCTTCAGGCTTCCCACCTAGAGGAAGGCCTAAGTGAGAATTATGTTTTCAGTTAAGAGAGTTTCACTGGTGTGGACTTAATACCTAGAAATGTAGATGTTTGTTTCTTATCTGATAGTGACCAGAAAAAAAAAATTTTTTTTTTCAGAGCCACCAGAGCCAGAGAGCAGGTTTGCAAAAAAAAAAAAAAAAAGTTTTCTTTTGCTGCTCCACTCTCCCCTCCCCTATACACAAATACAGCCCTCATTATTTAAATGAGTCTGTAAATCAGACCTATGGGAAGAACTTGGGACATGTAGGATGATGATAATATTTATGACAAGGAGAGTTTGCTACAGGAGATTTCAAAACCTGCCCCTCATCGTATTCCAACTGAAGTGTGAAGTTTTTTCCTTTCATTAACATTTAACAAATACCAATTGAATACTTGCCACATTGCATGTTTGCTAAAGTGTTAGATTGATTCAAAACTGCTTTGCTCAATCAAAGAGTCTATTATAAGGAGATAATTTAATAGATCAGACATATGGAAACCACTAAGGGTTATAGAAGTATGTAAAAATATAATCTTAGCATTCAGATCCAAAACTTTTTCAGATAGGCGATAAGGGTTTAGGACAGTCTTAACAGATGTGTAAATGTATACCAGGCAGATATATAGAGGGTGTTCAATATACCTGAGTATAGGGAATAAGTGTCAAGATGGGATTAGAAAGGACAATGATAGGTCAGGTCATAGAGGGCCTTGTAAACCATACCAAAGACTTTGGACTTTATGTTACAGACTTTGAGTAGCAAAGATAATCTGTTTTGCATTCTAAAGAACTACCACATTTCTGGTTTAGGTGACTGGGTAGATAGTGGGGTTGTTGGGTTCAAACAAGAGGAGCAGGTTTTGGAGGGAAAGCCAATACAGTACAGCTGGGTTTAATTGTTTTAATTGAAGTGTCTGAAAGATATGCAAGTGGAGTTGTTCAGAGAAAATTAAAAAAATATATGGATCTAGAAAAAAGCCTACACAGGAGATAAAAATGTTGGCTCTTAAGATTACAGTTCATATAGGTCATAGCAGAACCCATAGGTAGGAACCAGAAAAAGGGAATAAAAGGAGGCAAGAAGAACGTGGTCAATATCCCAGGGAAATGGTAGCATTTGAGTTACACATGGAACTTTCAGTAAAGGAAAATTGTCATTATTATTAGTTTGCTTATTGCTATCTTTGCTCCACTAGAAATCAAGCTCTATGAAGGCAGGGACTTTGTCTTATTCATGGTTGTGCCCCCCATGTCAGTAGCAGAATGTAAACATGATTTATGGAGCTACACACCAACCAGAGTGTCTCAGAAATTCCTTTTCATCCTCCCTTCTGTACCTTTGCACACCACTGGTGGACACCCACTCCTCAATCACAACTCTTCGTACAGATAAATCAGCTAAGTGAAAATATTTCAAAACTTTTGAGAGGTGATGTAATTGATTTTGGACTTTATATATCAATTGTTCACCTTTCAGGACCAATCATTGCCTGACACTGCTAGGTTTCATCTACTCAGTGGGCACAAAAAGGGACTGTAGTGAGATCAAATCTGTTGCTTGAGGCAAATAAGGCAGCCTTATCCCAGAGATAACACCAAGGGCAGGAAGATAATGTTCAGGTACTTCAAGCTAAAATTGAGTAAGACAATCCCAGCTTGCCACAACTCAACAGTGTATACTTGGGCCTGTCAAATGAAGTTATCTTCTTACCTAAAAATGCATTTCAAAATTGCTCCCAGTGTGCTTGCATTCAGCACCCAACCTGGTGAAAATGCCATTTGCCTTCAATATATATTATTAATAGGACTGACTTATTTTTCAAATTTAAATTGTGTTCTCCAAAATGTTCATCATCATTCCATAGTGTCTATCACAATGTATTCTTTTGTTTGTTTCATTACTGCCTAACTCTGTCCTCAAATTGTAAGCTCCAGGACAGTAGAAACATGTCTATTTTGGTTTACTTCAATGTCCAGTACAAAACTATTGAAGGAATATATGAATGAAATTATATTTGCAAAGTCAAAGGGCCTGATTTGTCAACTGGGCTTCCAGATCTCTACAGAAACTACCAGTATAAGAATTGTCCCTGGATATGTAGAAGGATCTTGGAGCTCTTCTGGCATTCAGGGGCTCCTCACACTTTCTTTCCATTGTTCAGGGACAGCATAATTCTTATGAATGTAGCTGGTTTGGAAAAGCAGTAAGAGGAAAACCAGTTTGTTTTCCACATATTTCTAAGAAGGTGGTGAGTAAATAGATCATATTTTCCTAAGCGACTTTTCAGAGAGCTTCTTTATTCCTCTCTATTTCATATCTCCATCTAGACTCCCCACTCTAAAATCACTCTTGTAATCATTTATTTAAGGATGTCTTTTTGTTTCTCGTGATAACCATCTGTGTGTTTTCAATACTTCTACTCAATAACCTATAGAGGAAATTGTTAAAATTCACATTGAAACCACATGAAGTGGATACAGTCATTTGGAACATCACAGACCATTGCAATGTGTGACAAGAGTAGCCTCTGCCTGCAAATGGGCCTCATTTCAGCCATCTGATTTCACAGGTGACACTAAACCTGCGATTGATTAGTCATATGCTTTATAAAATGAAGTCCACTTTCTTAGATTACTTTTGCTGTCATCATGAGACTTAAATATTTAGGAAATACACAGAAATAACTTTTAAAGAGAGCCTTACCATTATGGAATTTAAGAAACAACAGATGAACATAGGGAAAGGGAAGGAAAAATAAGATAAAAACAGGGAGACAAACCATAAGAGACTCTTAAATACAGAGAACAAACTTAGGGTTGCTGGAGGGGTGCTGGATGGGGGTATGGGCTCAATGGGTGATAGGCATTGAGGAGGGCACTTGTTGGGATGAGCACTGGGTGTTACAGAAGGAAAAAAAAACATTTAAATGTAAAATTCTCACTTTATGTATTTATCCCATTACTATCTAATTGATTATTAAAAACTTTTAACTGCCTTATGTTACCTCAGCAAAAAGTATGAAATATTAACAGACCACTGGAAAGATCACTGGAGGGACAAGACATTTTATTTTGCTCAAGGGCAGTCATTCAGAATCTGTTTTTGTAACAAAGTAATTTGCATTGTGGAAGTTTAGGGGTTAAAATGACCTAAAAAATCATATTACCTAACCCTCATTTTATAGATGAGGAAACAGATGTCAAACTGTGAAGCACTTTGCCCAAGATTACTCTGGCCATTGTATTCATGTAAATAAAGGTAGAAACCAGGCTCTGCCTCCCACTCCATGCTCCTTCCACATTATCAAGCCAGTTAACTTCAGCTTGCTTCAGTCAGTACTGTCTTTGTTTAACTAAATGTAAGGAGGCTCCCCATAAGAGGTTTCTCCCCATAAGAAAAATATCTCTCTTAGTTTTCAAGCCAACTAGTGTTCATTTGTTTGTTTTTATTGTGAAAAGGTCAGAAATTAGAGTGAAGTTTCCATTCCCACTCCCTCCTCATGCCACTGAAGGAACAAATTTGCTAACATTTCCCAAATTATTGTCTTTGACTCTTTTTACAGTAAAAATAATATTGGCAAAAAGTTTCCCAGAATCATGTTCCTTTTGGATATTACTCATTGAAAAGTGTTATTTGGTGTAGAGATGAAGGCTGGTGTGGAAAGTTCAAGATGCCCTGCTCCCAGTGCAGCCTGCCCATCATTTGCTGCCTGTGGGCTATGTTTGTCTCTGTGTCTCCAATTTAAGGGCTACAAGGGCCAGTTGTGATCCAGGTCCACTTTCTTACTGTTAAATCCTGTCTTGATGTCATGGTTTTATAGAAGAGGAAAAGCATTTTCTCTCTGAGTTCAGAAGCAGTTTGAGGTCAGGGGTAAGATTTTTGTTGTTGTTATTGTTAAGTTTTTGCTGAATGATAAATGGGTAGAAAGGGGAAGGGTACCTTTGGGAAAAAAAATGTTTGCTTTAATGAGGGAATTGCTTCCAATTTGTTTTCTGATCTCTTCAAGAATGATTTTCTGCTCTCTTCCTGCACCATGCATTCTGATTACTGGATCATGCAGTACTCCCTCACTTCCTGTTTCCAAGGGACTGCTAGAAGAATAATCTTGAAAAAGAAAATGTGTAGGCTGCAGCAGACTTTGGATTCTGTTCTCCAGAGATTTAGCTCTTTCATTCATCAGAAACTCTTGCCTTAAAAGGATTTGGATCTCGGTCAGCAGTGCTGACCACTTCTTGGCCATGAGGATTGTTCCTGGGTCTTGGAATTTTCTCACTGGGGTGTTCCACACTTCTGTCTCCATACACTATGTATTTAAGAAACTTGCCTTTTGATTTCCTGCCATTAGCTGGATCTTGGAGATGACTCTGCACAATGCTTGATGTCCTGCTGGAGAAGTCCCTCATCATTCCTTCCCCCTCCAGGGGTGGCCTGCTGTCTAAGGGAAGCTTTCTCTGCCTTGCTTCCTGCTGTGGGCTACCCAGAGACTCTAAAGATAAAACCAGAGCTGGCTTGCCCTCCTTTCTGGAAGGAGACCTACTGATTTTTACAGTTGCCCTTACACTCTCTTTCTTGGAGTCTGCCTTTAAAGTCACCCTGGAAGCTGGCTGGGCCTCCACCTTCTTCATCAGACTACTGCTGAGGGGTGGGTAGAGCATGTTTTTGTCCAGACTGAACCTGAAGAGCATCTTGTTCTTCTTCCACCCTCTCCTATTCTGGACTATTGCCTTCACTGCTGCCTCACCATCATCCACCAAGGTAGAGGTGTAGTTGGACAACATATTCTTGGAGGTGAGCCGTTTGGCCAGGTCCTTGTTGCCCAGCAACTGGGCATGTGCCAGCTCTGACCTTTGGAGCTTCAAATGACATTGTTTATAAAAGACTTTCTGCTCCATTAGCTGGGCATTAGCTTCATATTTCTTCATGAACTCCAGAAAACTGAGTTTCTTTTTCAACAAATTCTCTTCTTTCCAGTTGAAAGACAGAATTGAGCAGGATTTCTCTCTTTCCATAAGTTTTATGTTCTCTCCAACTGTGGAATGGTGTTTGTTTCCCTGATTGCTGATGCTGTCCAACAAGTTATAACAGTCGCTCTGCTGGTGGTTTCTCCATAAGATACCCAGTTGGACTTGGGGATCAGACATTTCTCAGTCCATCGGGGACCTGGCAACCAATATTCTGTCAGCAGATCTGTGAGGGTGCCTAGTGACAAGTGGGCACTATGATCAAAGGGTTCTATTCTGGGTTTTGGTGTTTGTTGTTAACTCCATAGATCATCAGGTTACACAGTCTGGTGGTCAACGCTCTTCTTAAGAACAGAGATTCTGGGAAACTTATTCATCAGCCTGTTTACTGCAAGCTCGGCTTCCACCTAAGAACTGTTCCTTTTCTAAGGGGGTGGGAGCTTGAAGGCCATCTGCTCTGTCTCTGTCTGATTGGACTGCATTGACAGGGGCAGGGCTGAATGTGTTTACTTTTTAGTAACTTAAAGATGTTATAGATTGTTTAAATTTAGTTCCCTCTATCTCCCTGACAGGTAGGGAATGGCCAGTAGGGAAGTTTTTAATAAGATTATTAACAGAGATATGAGATTTAGAAGTATCATCTAATAGGAGAATGTTTATGTAAGTAAATGAAAAAGGTACTTTATATAGTCTTATTATGTGAACCTCTCAAGATGGAAGTGATCAGTTGGTTGAAATTGGACACCTTCATTAATTGTGATATAGAAGATTTTTTTCAAAGATGAGACCTCCCAACAGCCAAACAAAAAAGAGGCGGGGGGGGGGAGTATGGGAGAAATGGAGAAGGAAGAAGAGAAAATATAAATGAGGATACTCTTCTTGAAGGCACATCAACTATTAACAGTCTGCACCTAGATGCTGAGCTCAAAAGATTTGGTCCTAACTGGATGCTAGACTTTCTCTGGACAGCCTCAGACAGGGTGACAGTAGGGTGGGCCACAGAATCCCCTAGATAGTGCTGGTGCCAGCTTGCAGAAGCCCTAAATTTTCAACCCCAGCTCTTATGCCTCAAACCATAGCCCCCTTTACATAAGTACCTTCAGATAAGCTGCTACATTTGTTCTACCAGGAATTTAATGTGTTTGTGACCCAGCCACTTTGCAACTCAAGACTGTTACTTATGAAGATTTCCTTCCTTCCTTCCTTCCTTCCTTCCTTCCTTCCTTCCTTCCTTCCTTCCCCTTCCCCCTTCCCTTTCCCTCTCCTCCTCCTCCTCCTTCTTCTTCTTCTTCTTCTTCTTCTTCTTCTTCTTCTTCTTCTTCTTCATGACTGACCTTTTAACAACTATAATCTTCCTCTTCTTAGGTCCATTAATTGTCACCCATATAGTATGTAAATTATCCGTAAAAATATCCGTAAAATAATGTAAATTATTCTGTTTATTCCTATCACTTTTATTCCTGTTTTCCAGGTCATTCTCAACTCTCCTCAAGAAATTAGACCCTGAGGTGCCCCGGGTGGCTCAGTCAGTTAAGCAATTGACTCTTGATTTTGGCTCAGGTCGTGGTTTCGAGTCCTGCATTGGGCCCCACACTGACACTGCAAAGCCTGCTTGGTATTCTGTGTCTCTCCCTTTCTCTCTGCCCACCCACCCCCCATCTCTCAAAATTAATAAAAACTTTAAAAAAATGTAAAAAGCAGACACCAACTTCTTTTATCTAAACATTGTATTCCTAAAATAGTATGGAGTCTTCCTTTAGCCCAAGAAACCTTCTTGCAATCTTAAACTCTCCTGTTTGTTCTCCTTCTTTAACAGTTACTGATTTGCCAAACCCTACTGTGTAAAAACACAAAGCTTTGATAGCTCCTTCACATACTTGGACCTCACCTTTTGCTTACATTTAGAGTAAAAGTGGTATTTATATTAGTAAAATGAAATATATAAAAGTGGCTTTTAAATTAGAAAATATTATATAAATCTAAATGAGTTTTTGCAAATCCAGATTGCTCTCAAACATCATACCACCTGTCTCCACTGAATGGCTACATGCAGTTTGGAGGCCTGACCCAAAAACTGTGTCCAGCCCAGAGGATAGGCAGGTTTGTCTCAGCCAATCAGGATAATGCAAAACCTGCCTTGCCACAGTGATTGATTTGAGTCTGGGCTGGCCAAAACCACTGTGAGACTGTAAGATATGGCAGGATGTTTAGTATGACTTGGGGGAAAGTATGCTTGCTCCTAGATGAGTTTTGGGAAGCAACACTACCTAAACAAGGAAACTTGTTGCTCTAGTTTCTCTTGTCTCCACTTTCTACTGTCAGCCTTCTTACCACCAAGGGCATCCAGCCTTGGTATAATGCTGACTCATGGATAGCTTTGTGGAGGGACAGAGCCCAGATTTTAAATCACATGTTTGAGCCGTATCATCAAATTGTCCAAGAAGTTGTCAGCTAATAGTATCTTCACTGATAAATTCCTGTAACTGACATAAGAAAATTGTACTTATTAGCAAAGTATCAGAATTTCCTTTGTGAAACTTCTATTGATCCCTGAACACTATATGGAGGATCCCTCTTTGACCTCACCAACCTTAAATAGCAGGATAACCATCGGTAGCTTCTCTTAGTCTGATCCCATACAGGTCAGGTCAGAAATGCTAGTTTGTTTTACAGTCAATAGAGCCTAGCACTGCGCTTTAAAACATCCAAGGATAATCTCCAAAATTTGACAATGTGACATCAACAAACTGGAATAGATGCTAGATGTAAACAACCATAGCAGCAGAAAAACCATCTGCACCTGAAACCCTGCCTTTCATTATAGAGGTGTGCATATAATAATTTTACTATTGTAAGGGATCTAAGAGATTATTAGTTCAACATACTATTATATAAGGATTAGCTCTGCAATGATTTGCCAACTTTGGAAAAGAGAGGAAAGGGCCAAAAAGCCCTTCATGGAGGTCAGCACCAGCAAAATGTGGAACTGCACCAAGTTCTAGATGAATAACCAATAGTACTGTCCCACTGTGATTATGGTAGTAACATTTACACTTACCATTGACATAGCATGCCAATCTATGTTATTTTTTCCTAGAGTCATAGTATTGTTAGCTCAGAGAATCTGATCACTACACCCTTAAGGTCCATGAAGTATACACTTTGAAATTACAGTTTAGTTCAGTGACTACAGACACCTTAATCTCATGTTGATGTTTTCTTAAATAACATTAAGAAATATTACCTATGTTGAGAACCTCAAAGACATCTCCAACTCTTTGTTTCTGACTTTCCATATCTAGTTGTCCCCGAAGTCTTATACATATATAATATCTCAGAAATGATCTTCACATCATTTCTTCTCTTTGGCCACTACTCCAGTTATCTCTTACATAGACTAAGAGGGCTTTGTGACCCTATCCTGCTTCTGGGACCTAGGACCTGAGTGCCACAGTAAGACCACCCTTGATATTTCACCTCCATGTAGAATTTAGAAATATGGAAATGATATTACCTTAACAAGGGGTGCCTGGGTGGCTCAGTCAGTTAAGCATCTGACTTTGGGTCAGGTCATGATCTCACAGTTTGTGAGTTCGAGCCCTGCATCAGGTGAGCTTGAGCCCCTCTTCAGTTGAACACGAGTCCCACTTTGGGTGAGCCCTGCTTCTCTCTGTCTCTCGCTCTGTCTGCCCTTTGCTCACTTGCACCCTCTTTCCTTCTCTCAAAGCAAAACTTTACCTTAGAGTCTCAGAAATCTCTACAGAAGTACTGAAAAAGTCTAGTTCTGGGAGAATCCACTGACCAATAGGACAAGCTCATACCTATGAAGGACATAGCCCATCAATGCAGGAAATATATTCCTATATGGAACTGGTACTTTGAGTTAATAATACCTGATGGCATCAGGCACTAGGATCTTCTGACTCACTCCTTTATACTCTAACTTCTTCAGTCTGTGGTATGTTTAACGTGAATTCTGATCCCATAAAAGTTGAGAACTTCCTTGTGGGCTACTCCTTACATTATTCAGTTTCTGAGATTACAGAATATAAAAATAGGAAAGGCTTCTGGGTGTCACAGAGCCCAAATGATGTGGAGTCTGAACGCCAGAGACGATATGGGAATTGTCAAGTTTTCATACAGAGCTAAACCCAGGTATCAAATCTGGGACACCCATTCCAGGACTCTTTGTACTACACTGGGTTGCCTCTGCCTATAACCTTGGTGGGGTGATAGCTAACAAACGGCAAGTCTGAGGAGTGCTCTTTGTGAACACAGCAGCAGAGAGCGTTCATGTCCCCTTCATTCAAACTGAATGGGCATGTTTTTTCCCTTTCACCATTTGCACAGGTGTTGCCTACTGTAGAGGGGAGTGGGCTTCTCCCCTGCTACCCCTTCTCTTGATGGACAAGTAGAGCCCTTTCTTTCAAACCACTTTTAGAGCATAAGCCAAATCAAAGTTTGTTTGAAAGCCATTTCAAAGACACAGGCAAGTCCTGTGTCTGAGGCTCTAAATGAGACCTGCAGCAATGCACAGGTCAAGACGGAAGGGTCATTGCTTATGGGGCTTTCTTTTCACAAGATACAGTGTGGGTCCCCCCCCCCCCACTCCATTTCTCTAGAGTATGCCTAGGAGTGGATTGTATGACATATGATAACTATGTTCAGCCTTACTGAAGTTGGAAAACTTATGTTTTCCAAAGTGCTGCACCATTTTAGAGTCCCACCAGTGGTATATGAATGTCTGATTTCTCCACATACATCCTCACCAACACTTATTATTATCTGCCTTTTTGATGATTGTAAGAGCCAAGTGGTATCTCATGGCTTCAATTTTAATTTCCCAGGTGCCTAATAATGTCAAGCATCTTTTTATGTACTTATTTTTCATTAGTATAAAAAAGTGATGTAAGAATTAGCATACAAGGACATTAAAAACAGTTATTATAACTGTATTTCATATGTTCAAAAGTAAAGACATGGAAGATATTTTTAAAAGGACTTGAAACTTCTAGAGATTAAAACAATAATGTTTGAAATGAAATATATGATTAACAGGATATTAGATATAGCAAAATAAAATATTGATAAATTTGAAGTTGTAGCAGTAGAAATTATCCAAAATGAAAGAAAGAAAGAAAGAAAGAAAGAAAGAAAGAAAGAAAGGAAGAAGGAAAGAAAAAGAAAGAAAGAAAGAAAGAAAGAAAGAAAGAAAGAAAAAGAAAGAAAGAAAGAGTGAGCTATGGAATAACTTCAATCAGCCTAGTATGGGTAGATGTAAATTAGAGTTCCCTAAGGACAGGAAAAGCAAAGGGAAAAGAAAAAAAAATATTTAAAGAAATAATAGCCAGATTTCCAAATCTGATTTTTAAAAGCCCCTAAATTCACAGAATCAAAAATATCACCGAACTCTACATACAAGAAGGAAATAATACCAAAACACATAATAATGAAATGGCTCAAAAACAGTGATAAAGAGAAAAAATCTTATGCATAGCTTTCAGGCAGAAAGTACATATCAGGTAGGAATATGGATATACAACAGAATGAAGAGCATCAAAACTGACAAAATAAGATTTTTTCTTATTTAAATCTCTTTAAATGACTACTGACTTTTGAAACATAACTGATGTATTGAGGAGTTTATAACATAGGTGTAAATCAAATTATGCAAATTATAAACTAAAGGCCAGACAGAAGAAATGGAATATAGTATTATAAGGTTCTTAAACTGTACATATTCTTAAACCATACTGTGATAAAGATATATACTATAAACCCTAAAGCAACCATTAAATTAACAAAACAGAGTTGGAACTAATAAGCCAAGAAAGGACATAAAATAGAGTTGTATAAATCATTTATTACAGGTTGAATTGTATTCCCCAAAAGGATATGTTGAAGTCTTAATCCCTGATAATTGTGAAAGTGATTTTGGGGGAAATAAGATCTTTGCAGATGTAATCAAGTTAAAGTGAGATTCATTAAGTTGGAACTGAATTCAATATGACTGGTATCCTTATTAGAAGAAGAAAACAGAGACACACAATGAGAACATGGCCATGTAATGATGAAGGCAGAGATTGGAGAAATACATCTAAAAGCCAAAGAATGCCATGGATTCCTGAAAAACATCAGAAGCTAGAAGAGAAAAGGAAAATTCTCTCCTATAGGTTTCAGAGAGAACATGGCTTTGCTGACATTTTTATTTCATATGACTAGCCTCCAAAACTATGAGACAATGAATTTCTATTGTTTTAAGCTATTCTGCTTGCAGTATTTTCTTACCACAGCTCTAGGAAACTAATAAGCAATCCAAAAGAAAGTGAGAAAGGGGAAAAACAACTGATGAGACAAGTGGAAACCAAATAACTGGAGGATTGATTTAATATTAGACATGACAATAATCATATTAAATATAAATCATATAAAAACTACAATGAAAAGACAGAGAAGATCAGATTAGATTACAAAAAAAAGACCCAACCAACCATATGCATTCAACAAGAAATGAACTTTAAATCTAAAGATACAAATAGGTTAAAAGTAAAAAGATGGAAACAGATATACCATACTTAACACCAATCAAAGAAATCTAGAATGACTATTTTAATACCCACAAAGTATGTTTCAGAGCAAAAAATATTAGTAAAGATAATAAAGTTTACCTTGGAAATGTAAAGGAACCAATTTAACATGTGGCCTAACAATCTGAAGTGCTTTTTCACCAAACTGATCTTCGAAATATTTGAAGTGAAAATTGATAGAAATACAAGGAAAAATACAAATCCACATTTAAAGTCAGAGATTTTAATAAATCTCTTTCAATTATTGATAGACTAAATGGGCATAAAATCAGCAATTGAACAATACTATTAATCACCTTTACTTAAGTTAAATTCCTAAAACACTTCATACAACATCAGCAGAATACACATAATTTATTTTTTTTTAATTTTTAAATTTAAATTCTAGTTAGTTAACATATAGTGTAAAATTGTTTTCAGGAGTAGAATTTAGTGATTCATCACTTACATGTAACACCCCGTGCTTAATACAAGTGCCCTCCTTAATACCCATCACCCATTTAGCCCATTCTCCACCCACCTCCCCTTCCAGCAACCGTCAGTTTGTTCTCTATAGGTAGGAGTCTTTTATGATTTACTTCCTTCTCTTTTTCCCCTTCCCCTATTTTCATCTGTTTTGTTTCTTAAATCCCACATGAGTGAAACAATAGGTTATTTATCTTTCTCTGACTGATTTATTTCACTTAACATAATATACTCTAGCTCCATTCACATCATTGCAACTAGTAAGATTTCATTCCTTTTGATGGCTGAGTAATATTCCATTGTATGTGTATGTGTATATTCATTGCATTCATTAGCCAATGAACATTTAGGTTCTTTCCATAGTTTGGATACTGTTAATAATGCTGCTGTACCCATTGGGGTGCATGTACCCTTTCGAATCTGTATTTTTGTATCCTTTGGGTAAATACCTAGTACTGCAACTGCTGCATTGTAGGGTAGTTCTATTTTTCACTTTTTAAGGAACCTCCATACTGTTTTCCAGAGTGGCTGCAACACACCAAGAGCACAAGAGGGTTCCCCTTTCTCTGCATCCTTGCTGACACTTTTTGTTTCTTGTGTTGTTAATTTTAGCCATTCTGACAGGTGTGTGGTGGTATCTTGTAGTTTTGATTTGTATTTACCTGATGGTGAGTGATGTTGAGCATTTTTTCATGTGTGTCTTAGTCATCTGCATGTATTCTTTGGAAAAGTGTCTGTTCATGTCTTTGACCCATTTCTTAACTGGAGTATTTGGGCTTTGGGTGTTGAGTTTGATACGTTTTTATAGATTTTGGATACCCTTTATCAGCTATGTCATTTGCAAATATTTTCTCCTATTCCATAGCTTGTCTTTTAGTTTTGTTGATTGTTTTCTTCAACCGTGCAGAAGCTTTTTATCTTGCTGAAGTCCCAATAGTTCATTTTTTATTTTGTTTCCCTTGCCTCAGGAGACATATCTAGTAGCAAGTTGCTATGGCCAATGTCAAAGAGGTTACTGCCTGGATTTTGGTATTTTTCTGTCTCACATTTATGTCTTTCATCCATTTTGAATTTATTTTTATGTATGGAGTAAGACAGTGGCCTAGTTTCATTCTTCCTCATGTTGCAGTCCAGTTTTCTCAACACCATTTGTTGAAGAAACTGTCTTATTTTCATTGGATATTCTTTCTTCATTGTTGAAGATGAGTTCACCATATACTTGTGGGTCCATTTCTGGGTTTTCTATTTTGTTCCATTGATCTGTGTATCTGTTTTTGTATCAGTACCATACTGTCTTGATGATTACAGCTTTGTAATATAACTCAAAACCCAGAATTGTGATTCCTCCAGATTTACTTTTCATTCTCAGGATTGCTTTGGCTATTTAGGGTCTTTTGTGTTTCCATGCAAAGTTTAGGATTGTTTGTCCTAGCACTGTGAAAAACTCATGGTATTGCATTAAATGTGTGGATTGCTTTGGGTAGTATAGATATTTTAACAATATTTGTTCTTCCAATCCATGAGAATGGACTGTTTTTCCATTTCTTTGTACCATCTTCAAGTTTTTCATCATTGTTTTATAGTTTTCATAGTACTGATTTTTTACCTTTTTGGTTAGGTTTATTTCTAAGTATCTTATGGGTTTTGGTACAATTGTAAATGGGATTGATTTCTTGATTTCTTTTTCTGTTGCTTCATTATTGGTGTATAGAAATGCAACAGATTTCTGTACATTGATTTTTATATCCTGTGACTTTGCTGAATTCATATATAGTTCTATCATTTCTTTTTGTGGTGTTCTTTGGGTTTTCTACATAGAGTGTCATGTCATATGCAAATAGTGAAAGTTTGACTTCCTTGCTGATTTGGATGCCTTTTATTTCTTTTTGTTGTCTGATTGCTTAGGCTAGGACTTCCAGGACTATGTTAAATAGTAATGATGAGAGTGGACATCCCTGTCTTGTTCCAGACCATAGAGGAAAAGCTTTCAGTTTTTTTTTTTTTTCCATTGAGGGTGATATTAACTATGGGTCTTTCATATATGGCCTTTATGGTGTACGAGGTATGTTCCATCTATTCCTACTTTCTTGAGGGTTTTTATCAAGAATTTATGATGTATTTTTCAGATGCTTTTTCTGCTCTGTTGACAGGATCATATTGTTCTTATCCTTTCTTTTATTAATGTGTTGTATCATGTTGATTGATCTGTGAATACTGAGCCACCTTTGCAGCCCAGGAATAAATCCCACTCTATCATGGTGAATAATTCTTTTAATGTATTGTTGGATTCAATTTGCTAGTATCTTGTTGAGAAGTTTTCATCCATGTTCACCAGGGATATTGGCCTGTAATTCTCCTTTTTGATGGGAACTTTGTCTGATTTTGGAATCAGGGTAATGCTGGCCTTGTAGAATGAGTTTGGAAGTTTTCCTTCCATTGTTATTTTTTGGAAGAGTTTAAGAAGAACAGGTTTTAACTCTTCTTTAAATGTCTGGCAGAATTCCCCTGGGAAGCTATCTGGCCCTGGACTTTCGTTTGTTGGGATATTTTTAATTACAGATTCAATTTCTTTACTGGTTATGAGTCTGTGTCAATTATCTATTTCTTCCTGTTTCAGTTTTGGTAGTTTGTATGTTTCTAGGGATTTTTTCATTTCTTCTAGATTGCCCAGTTTGTTAGCATATAATTTTTCATAATATTCTCTTATAATTGTTTTTATTTATGTGGTGTTGGTTGTGATTTCTCCTCTTTCA
This sequence comes from Herpailurus yagouaroundi, assembly GCF_014898765.1. Taxonomy (NCBI): domain Eukaryota; kingdom Metazoa; phylum Chordata; class Mammalia; order Carnivora; family Felidae; genus Herpailurus; species Herpailurus yagouaroundi. The sequence goes on along the minus strand of NW_024412416.1, from coordinate 24,402,553 downwards.
TTTGTTATTTTATTTATTTGGTTCCTTTCTCTTTTCTTTTTGATTAGTCTGGCTAGATTTTTATCATTTATATTAATTCTTTCAAAGAACCAGCTCTTAGTTTCATTGATCTGTCCTAGTGTTTTTTGTATCTATATCATTTATTTCTGCTCTAATGTTATAATTTCCCCTATTCTTCTGATTTCAACTTCATTTGGTCACACACAGGCAGAGTCAAGAAACACACTCCGGAAAGATCTTGTTTTACCTCAGCTAACCCCTAAACTCAGAGCATCTCAGTAAATGACTCAGTAAATGACTTCTCTGACATAGAAACAGTCTACAAAGACTGGGAATGCTGAGTGTTTTTGCAATTGCCAATTTTCAGCAACAACAAAATCACAAGACATACATACAAAGAAACAGCAAAATATGGACAATTAAACAGAAGAAAGTAAATTTGGCAGAAACTATCTCTGAAGCAGCACAGACAATGGACATGCTAAATAAAGATTTTAAAAGAATTATCTTAAATATGTTCAAATAGTTCAAGGAAAACACAAACCAAAAAATAAACAAATAAAAGAAATCAGGAACATTATATATGAACAAAGTGAGAGTATCAACAGGGATAGAAATTATAAATAGGGACTAAACAGAAATTCTGGAGCTGAAAAATAAAATAAGTGAATTAAAAATTTTAATAGAGGGCTCAACAGCAGATTTGAGCAAGCATAAGAATAAATTAGAAAAAAATGAAGAGAGGACAAGTTAAATGATCAAACTGAGAGAAAAAGATTGAAAAAAAGTGAAGAGAGCCTAAAGGACATATGAGCCATTATCATGTAAACCAATATAGGCATTGTAGGGACCCCGATGGAGAAGGGAAATATTATTAAAAGATAATGTCTGAAAATTATCCAAACTTGTTGAAAGACATGAATGTATAAAAATCTAAAAAACTCAACAAACTGTAAGCAAGATGCATCCAAAGAAAGAGACCAACATTAAGGCACATTATAATCTGTCAAAAAGCAGACAGAATTTTGAAAGCAGCAAGAGAGAAGCAACTTTTCATATACAACGGATCTTCAGTGAGATTATAAACTGAATTCTTTCAACAAAAATCTTGGTAACTAGATGGCAGTGGGATGATATATTTATAAATTTGAAAGAAAAATATCTATCAACTAATATTTCTATAACCAGCAAAACTGCCCTCAAAAATGGAGAGATTAAAGCATTCCCAAATAAACAAAAGCTCAGAGATTTTATTATCACTCAACTTGTCCTATAATAACTGCTAAAAGGAGTATGTCAGGTTGAAATAGAAGGACACAAGACCGTATTTTAAACTTTCATGAAGATAAAATATTTCTGGTAAAGGTAAATACATGCACAAATATAAAAATGTCTATTCATAATATTTTAAAAAATTTAATAATTCTATAATAATGACAACTCAAATAATGACCAAAATATTTAAGTAGTTTTCTCCAAACAAAATATACAAATGGCCAATAGCCACATGAATGGATGCTCACCATCATTTTCATTAGGGGAATGCAAATCAAAACCACAATATTCCACTTCACACCCACAAGATGGCTATAATTGAAAAAATGGAAATTAACAAATATTGTTGGTGAAAATTTGGAGAAATTTGAACCCTCATTCATTATGGGTGGGAATGTAAAATGATACAGTCACTGTGGAAAACAGTTTGGCTGTTCTTAAACTAAATATAGAATTACCATATGACCCAACATTTCCTCTAATAGGTATATACACAAAAACATTGAAGTATTCAAGCAAAAACTTGCACACCAATGTTTATAGCAGCGCTATTCCCAATAGTCAAACTATAGAAAAAACCTAAATGTTTATCAATTTTGAATGGTTATACAAAACATTATCCATACAATGTGATATTCAATCATGAAAAAGAATGAAGTATGAATACATGCTACAATATGAATGGACCTTGAAAACATGCAACATGAAAGAAGCCGTATATAAAAGGCCATTTTATATTAATCCATTTCTATGAAATAGCCTGAATTGGTAAATCTACAGAGACAGAAAGAAGATTACTGGTTATCATATGCTGTGAGAAAGAGGAATGAGGATTGTCTGTTTAATGGTTATGGGGTTTTCTTTTGGAGTGATAAAAATTTTTGGAAACTAGATAGAGGTAATGTTGCACGATTTTGTGAATATACTAAATGCCACTGAATTTATAATGTATAAATGTATAACCAATTATACATTTTAAGTTGGTTAATTGTAGGTTAATGTGAATTTTACTGCAGAAATAAAAAATGACACTAAAGTCAAAGCATGTTCCCAGGCAAAAATGGAATTAAATTAGATATCAATAATATAAAAAATCTCTGGGAAACCATTGATATTTGAAATTGATTACCACACACACACATACAGCACAAAAGTTAAATTAGGATGAATTTTGAACTAAATGAAAATAAAAGCAAACATAAAAAATGTGTTGGATGTCACCAAAACAATAATTAAGACAACATTTATAGAATTAAGTCATAAAAAAGGAATGAAATCTTGCCGTTTGCAACGACATGGATGAAGCTTGAGAGTATAATGCTAAGTGAAATAAGCCAGTCAGAGAAAGACAAGTACCTTATGATTTCACTCATATGAGTAATTTAAGAAACAAAACAAACAAGTTAAGGAAAAAAAAAGACAGACAAACCAAGAAACAGACTCTTAACTACAGTGAACAAATTGGTACCAGAGGGAAGTTTGGTGGGCATAATAAGTAATGGGGATTGAGTGCACTTGTGATGGATGATGAGCACTGGGTGATGTATGGAATTGTTGAATCACTATATAGTACTCCTGAAACGAATATAACACTATGTGAATTATACTGAAACTCAGATAGATAGATGATGGATAGATAGATAGATATAGATGATAGATATAGATATAGATAGATAAATGATAGAATACACTGTGTGGTTCCAATTATATAATATTCTATCTTAAAATATAGAGACAGAAAGAAAGCTGGCGGTTTTCTTGGAAGCAGAGGGAAGAGAAAACTTAGTGGAAGAAAAAAGTTGAAAAAATGTAGTAGTGATGGATGTGCCCAGAATTAAATATGGGTAGTTTATGATCTGTCAATCATGCTTCAATTAAAAAAATACAGAGGTATACCTTGCACTATGGAACATCTGCATGTAGTACTCTTATGAGGCCCTCAGAACTTTATCCCTCAGTTTTTCCCCCCAAATAGTAGGTAAGATGGCTACCAGTAACCCACATTTTACCCCAGGAGAAAGAGTTTCTTCCCTAATGGTTTTGAGAAAAAATCCCAATGAAGACAACAAATGGTATACTTTGTGTTCTATGCCTATCTCTACACCAATTATCATGTCCACTGCAATGAGGAAGCTAAATAGCCTTCTAAATTCACTTTTAAGGCTGTGAACATAGGTTTTTCACTTTAATTCTGGTACACACCTATATACAACAAAATAAATATATTTGGAGATCAAGAAGAGGCACAGAACATATCAGAGGCAGCAGCATATCCTTCACCACACCCATTCCATCTAGAAGCTATGGACTCACTGCTACATGGCATAGAGTGCATTCTCTATATACTGTATTTGTTCATCACAAATGCTCCCTGTTTTAATGTTCAGTCTTGTAGGTGAACTGGACTGGATAATCCTCGAGCCAAAGACACCAGAAGCTCTTTTTATTCAATTATAGATGACTTTTGATTAAGTCACAATCAGAGATTACCTACATTCCCATTAGAGAATCTGTTTGCGTATTGACCATGTATATCAAATTTTATGTTAGTATACATAACTCAGTGAGGTATGAGTTTGAGAATTGTTTTGCCTATGAATATTTCTCCATTTAGAAAGTTTTTCAGGGATGTTTAATGCCTTGCTTGGCCTCTAGCAAAATAAATGAATGGCATTAATAAGTCATGACTATTTCTGGAGCTCAGCTTTATCTCCATTTCCTAAAGTGCCCATCCTTCAGAACGTGGTTGATTATATATATCACTTTTGGAGGCAGGTTCAGTGTCTGAAAATGAATGAGAACACTGTCAGTTCTCCCACATAGGGCCTTCAGTGGCATCTCTCTCTCTTGGCAATGAGAAGCATAAAAAGTAGGGGAGGAGGGATGGTGGCTGTCCTTGGAAATTCTGTGCCTTTTTCTCAGGATGCCCCTCCTTCCACCTTGTAACCAGAGGCCCTGACCTTGATGATCTATCCCGAGAATGGCTCTGAGGAACATTTACACAATAATGACACATGAACATCATGTGGTCATGGGAAGTGGGGTCAAGAATTATATTTATGTTTTAATTCCAGCTCCACTTTTCAGTTTGGCATGGCCTCTGTAAAGTTACTTATAGAATTTACAGAGCCTAACATATACCATCCATAAAGTACATTTTATTCGGCAGATGAATTTTTAGCAAATATTTATTGACCTCTTACCATTGCCTCATTGGGCTAGATGCTGTAGGCAAAGTTATTTGTCTTCAAGGAGCTTAGGTTTGAAGTTGAAGACAAATATGTGAGTTTAGAATTACACTTGAATGTGTCAAAGTGATTCAGAAGGTGTGTATATGTGGGACAATAAAAACATAAAAGGGGTGTTCAAATCTGCCTCAGGTAGTGGATGTTCAGGGGAAGCAATATCTGCCATAGCTCTGATAGAATCAGAGGAACTGGAGAAAAGTTACTTCAGGTAGAGATCTGCATAGATGATCTTAGAAGAGCAATTGGTTCAAGGGTCTGGAAAAGATGCGTATGTCAGGAGGTATGGTGTATGAGAGGTACACAGAGACCAATTGTGAGCGGCTTCACATATTATTCTGCAGGATTCATATTTTATTTGAAGCAATGAAGAATCACAAAATGTTTTATTCATTACCCTGGTTACAACACGTGGGACTACATCAGGAATGCGGAGATGGAATCAGGGATCAGAGGATGGGGTAGAGGGGAACCCTTGAAATTCTAAGAAAAATTTCTTGTGAATATTTATAAGCACAGTTTTCTGAGAGAGCATCTGGAGCCTCCATTAGATCCTACAGTGTCCTATCAGCTAATATTCGTTGGGCTAGAGGCAGGAGACCAGAGAAAATGCTTTTGTAATAACTCCAGTGAGACATGATGAAGCTGAGAATCAAAGCACTTTTACTGGGGTAGAAATATGCTCTGTGAACTGAAGAGTGTTATATGAATGTTAAGTGTTGTTAAACTGAATTATCTCATTATTTCAAACTTGTTGGGGAAAAGGAAAATTTAAATCTGTGCAAAATGCAAAATGAAAACAATTTCTCCACTTCTGTTGTGTGGGCATCCATTCAAACCTTTTAATTTTTCATGAGAAACTATTTGCTGGAATCTAACTTCTGCCCCAGTGAATAAGGAAGCATAAAACTTGACCATTGATTAGCAACAAAGAACAGCTGTGCTTTTTGTTGTTTTGTGTTGTTTGGTTTGCCAGTTTATTTTGCCAGTAGTATAATCTTACTTTATCTGGTGTCTGTTTTTCTAAATCTTAATTTGGGGGATGGTAGTTAAGATTTTTTGAAGAAGAGAACATAGTCCAGTCACTCCACCAGTATCCTAAGTTTATCCTTAGATAAAACTAGACCAATAGAGAGTTTTGTGTTTGGTCCTTCATTGAAGTGTCCTTTTTACTGTGCTCTGAAATGATATAATTCATCTGCACTGAAAAAAAATAAGAAATGGGCATTTTGGCAGTACATAAGTAAAGATTTAGAGAGACCTAGAGAGCCAAATCCAAGGCCCAGGTCCAATGCCCAGGTGTAAGTTCCAAGGCCAAGACCAAAGCTTAATTCCAAGGTTTCAGTTTCCAAGGTCTATGGTCCAAACTTTATTTTTACAATCCAGATCCACATCAAAGATCTAAGCTTAAATCAAAGTTCCATATCCTGGTCCAAGTTTCATGTTAAAGATATGTCCAAGGAATTGGGCAAATCTAAGTGTAAGGTTCAAGTCCAAGGTTCATGTTCAGAAAGAAGTTCCATGTTTTACCTCTTTATTAAAATTCAGGTCCAGGCTTGGGACCTAGAACATAGAGCTGAACCTCAACATGACATTGGCCCTGGGAGTCGTTCTTGGACTTCATATCTAGACAGTAATGTTGGGACTTGACTTATAAGTTCTGGGTCTCAGACATGGACCTGGTCCTTGGCCTTGATTTATGGATCTTGACCCTGGCCCTAAACCTACACTTGGACCCAGACATTGTACCTGGTTTTGGACATTGGATTTAAAACTTTCAACCAGATTTTTCTTAGACCTTTTACTTGGACTCCTGACAGGGACCTGGACCTTGGATCTTCAACCTGAAATTGGGTCTATATTTTGGATATTCTTCTCTTTTCCATCCCCAGTTCCCCATTCTGACATCTGCCAATTCATTTTCTCTCGAGTTCTTACCACTTCCTTCCCCTTATACCTGTGATTTTCCAAAATTTTTATCTTTTTCCTCTTCACCCTAATTCTAATTTGATGCCTCACAATTCTCCATAACTATCTCTGGCATTTCACATCCATCTCCCTTTTTTTTATTATTATTATTATTTATTTTTGGGACAGAGAGAGACAGAGCATGAACGGGGGAGGGGCAGAGAGAGAGGGAGACACAGAAAGGGAAACAGGCTCCAGGCTCCGAGCCATCAGCCCAGAGCCTGACACGGGGCTCGAACTCACAGACCGCGAGATCGTGACCTGGCTGAAGTCGGACGCTTAACCGACTGCGCCACCCAGGCGCCCCCCATCTCCCTTTTCTAAACCATGCCAATTCTCTAAATATTTTTCGAAAGTCAAGTTTCCAAAATTTTCTCCCTGCTTTTTCCACTTTAACTCTTTCCCATTCCACTTCTATAAGATTTTATCATCATTTTTTCTTCTTTTCACTCTGGAAAATTCCCCATGATTTTCTCTCCCTTTGTCACTTTTCTCTAATCTCATCTCTGCCAGTCTCCATTATTTCTCCATTATGAAATATTCTGATTCTTGAAGATTTCAGGTAATATCCTCACTGGGAAAAACTGAGAGCTTTTTCTCTATGGTCAGGAGCAAGAAAAAGATGTCCACTCTCACCACTGTTATTTAACATAGCCCTGGAAGTCCTAGCCTCAGAAATCAGACAACAAAAAGAAACAAAAGGCATCCAAATCACCAAGGGAGAAGTAAAATTTTCACTATTTGCAGATGAAAATCATTTCATCTATATAGAAAAGCTTAAAAATGTCACCAAAAATAACCCTGCTAGTACTTAAACCCCAATTCAGTAAAGTTGCATGCTGAGAAATTAAGAAATCGATCACATTTACATTTGCACCAAAACCCATAAGATACTTAAGAATAAAACTAACTAAAGTGGTGAAAGACCTGTACTCTGAAAACTATAAAATATTGATGAAAAAAGTTGAAAAGGACACAAAGAAATGAAAAGACATTCCATGCTCATGGATTGAAAGAAGAAATATTGTTAAAATGTCTATACTATCCAAATCAATCTATACATTTAATTCAATCCCTATCAAAATGCCAACAGCAGTTTTCACAGAGCTAGAACAAACAATTCTAAAATGTGTATGTAACAATAAAAGACCCAGAATAATCAAATAAAGCAATCTTTCTTTCTTTCTTTCTTTCTTTCTTTCTTTCATTCTTTCTTTCTTTCTTCTTTCTTTTTCTTTCTTTCTTTCTTTTAAATTTTATAACGTTTATTTAGTTTTGAGTGACAGAGAGAGACAGAGCACGAACAGGGGAGGAGCATAGAGAGAAAGAAACAAAATTTGAAGCAGGCTCCAGGCTCTGAGCTGTCAGCACAAAGCCGGATGTAGGGCTTGAACCCATTAACTGTGAGATCATGACCTGAGCTGAAGTTGGAGCCTTAACCGAACTGAGCCACTCAGATGCCCCACCGCCCCCCAAAGCAATCTTGAAAAAGAAAAGCTGGAGGTATCACAATTCCAGACTTCAAGCTATATTACAAAGCTATAGTCATCAAGACAGTATGGTACTGGCAAAAAGCAGAGACACACAGATCAATGGAACAAAATAGAAATCCTATAAATGAACCCACAACTATATGGTTAATTAATCTTTGACAAAGCAGGTAATAATATACAATGGAAAAAAGACAGTCTCTTCAACAAATGCTGTTGGGAAAACTGGATAGCAAGGTGCAAAAGAATGAAACTGGATCACTTTCTTACACTTTATTAAAAAAAAAAAAAAGAAGAAGAGAAAAGGAAAAAAAACCCTCAAAATTGATTAAAGAACTATTCTAGAGGAGAACACAGGCAGTAACTTCTTTGGCATCAACTGTAACAACTTTTTACTAGATATGGGTCCTGAAACAAGGGAAACAAAAGCAAAAATAAACTATTGGGGCTTCACCAAATAAGCTTCTACACAGTGAAGGAAACAATCAGCAAAACTAAAAGGTAACCTATAAAATGGGAGAAGATATTTGCAAATGTCATATCTGATAAAGGATTTCCAAAGTATATAAAGAACTTATAAAACTCAATACCTGGGCAACTGGAAGACTTAGGCATCCCACTCTTGATTTTGGCTCAGGTCATGATCTCACAGTTGGTGGGATTGAGCCCTGTGTCAGGCTTCATGCTGGGCATGGAGCCTGCTTAGGATTATTTCTCTCCCTCTGACCCTCCCCTTCTCATGTGCTATTTCTATAAATAAATAAATAAATAAATAAATAAATAAGGGCACCTGGTGGCTCAGTCAGTGAAGTGTCCGACTTTGGCTCAGGTCATGATTTTGTGGTCTGTGAGTTTGAGCCCCACGTCGGGGTCTGTGCTGACAGCTCAGAGCCTGGAGTCTGTTTCAGATTCTGTGTCTCCCTCTCTCTCTGACCCTCCCCCGTTCATGCTCTGTCTCTCTCTGTCTCAAAAATAAATAAACGTTAAAAAAATTTAAAAAAAAAGAAATAAAAACCAAAAGCAAAAAACCTGAACAATCAAATAATCTCATTTAAAAATGGGCAGAAGACATTAATAGACATTTTTCTAAAGAAGACATCCAGATGGCCAGAAGACACATAAAAGGGTGCTCAATGTCACTCATCATCAAGGAAATACAAATCAAAATCACAATGAGATATTACCTCATAGCAGTCAAAAAGGCTAAAATTAATAACATAGGAAACAACAAATGCTGGCAAGGATGTGGAGAAAAGGGAACAGTCTCACACCATTGGTAGGAATGCAAACTGGTGCGGCCACTCTGCAAAACAGCATGGAGGTTCCTCAAAAAATTAAAAATACAACTACCTTAGGATCCAGCAATTTCACTACTATTTGCCAAAAGGATAAAAAAATACTAATTAAGAGAGATACATGTATACATTTATAGCAGCATTATCATTAATAGCCAAATTATAGGAAGAGCCCAAATTTCCATCAACCAATGAATGGATAAAGAAGAGATGGCATATATATAATGAAATATTACGCAGTCTTAGAATAAAATCTCGCCATTTGCAATGACATGGATGGGGCTGGGGAGTATTATCCTAAGTGAAATAAGTCGGCTAAAGAAAGGAAATGGGCACCTGAGTGGCTGAGTAGGTTGAGTGTCAGTCTCTTGATTTCAGCTCAGGTCATGATCTTAGGGTCCTGAGATCGAGTCCCACATCATGCTTAGCATGGAGCCTGCTAAAGATTCTCTCTCTCTCTCTCTCTCTCTCTCTCTCTCTCTCTCTCAATTTCTCTCTCTCTCTCTCTGTCTCTCTCTCTATCTCTCTATCTTTCTCTCTCTCCTCCAACCCCTCTCCCCAGCTTGCACAAGCACACACTCTCTTTTGCTCTCTAAAAACAAACAAACAAAAAAGAAAGTAAGAACACTGGAGAATGAATAAGTGAATGTAAAACAAACACCTTCATTTTTCTTATCCTTAATTGATCTAAAGATTGCAGTTTGTTCAAAATAGTAGTAGCAATAAGGTATTTGATTATGCATGCTATGCTTATGTGTTTGTGTGTGTCTGTGCTTATGTATAAGTAAAATGAATAGCAGTAATTATATAAAGTACAGGAATGAGGAATTAGAAATATTATAAAGTACTTACAATATCTGTAAAGTAGTATAGTGTTATTTGAAAGTGGACTTAGATCAATTCTAAATATATATTACAAACTCTAGGGCAATCACTTAAAAAATGTTTAAGAATAGGTTAAATGCCAAAAGGAGAAAAATAATTATATAAAATGCTCAGTTAAAACAATAAAAGGCATAAAAATTGTGGAAGGCAAGGATAGAAACAAATAACAAGGGCAAAAAGTAAAAATCAGTAACAAGTATGGTAGATATTAACACATCTTTGTAAATCACTTTAAACATAAATTATATAATCATATAGAGAAAATCCTCAAGATTCCACCAAAAACTGCTAGAAGTAATAAATGATTCAGTATAGTTGCAGGATACCAAATTAACACCAGAAATCAGTAGCATTTCCATGAGCTAATAATAAAGTTGAAGAAAGAGAAATTGAGAAAACAACATCATTTACAATTTCACCAAAAAGAAAAAAACACCTAGGAATAAACTTAACCAAAGAGGTGAAAACTCTGCACTCTGAAAACTATGAAACATTGATGAAAGAAATAGAAGATAACACAAAGAAATGGAAAGCTTTTCTATGCTCATGGATTGAAAGAATTAATATTGTTAAAGTGTCCATATTACCCCAATCTAAAGATTCAATGCAATCCCTATCAAAATACCTACATTTTTCATGAAACTAGAACAAATAATACTAAAATTTGCATGGAAAACAAAAGACTGCAAATAGCCAAAACAATCTTGAGAAAGAAGAATAAATGTGGAAGTATCACAATTCCAAATTTCAAGATACACTACAAAGCTGTAGTAATCAAACTGTATGGTTCTGGCACAAAATGACACATAGATCAATGGAACAGAATAGAAAGCCCAGAAATTGATCCATGTGGTCAATTAATCTATGACAAAGGAAACATGAATATAGAGTGGAGAAAAAGACAATCTCTTCAATAAAAGATGTTGGGAAAATTGGACAGCTACAGGTTAAAAAAAATAAAACTGAACCACCTTTTAACAGCATACACAAAAAATAAACTCAAAATGGATTAAAGACCTGAAAACATAAAAATCCTAGAAGAGAACATGGGCAGTAATTTTTCTGGCATTGGATATAGCAGTATTTGTCTACCTATGTCTCCTAAGGCAAAGGAAACAAGAGCAAAAATTATTTTTTGGGACTACATCAAACTAAAAAGACTTGCACATCAAAGAAAACCATCAGCAAAACAAAAAGACACCCACTGAATGGGAGAGAATATTTACAAGTGATGTAGCTAATGAGTGGTTAATATCCAAAATATACAAAGAGCATACACCACTCAACACCAGAACAACAACAATCTGATTTTAAAAAAATGGGCAGAGGACCTAAATAGACATTTCTCCAAAGAAGACATACAGATAGCCAACAGACACATGAAAAGACAAATCATGATATATTCTTTTTTTCTTGTTGTTTCAAGTTTTTATTTAAATTTCTGTTAGAGGGTGCCTACGTGGTTCAGTCAGTTAAGTGTCTGACTCTTGATTTTGGCTCAGGTCATGATCTCGTGGTTCACAAGTTTGAGCCCTGCCTTGAGCTCTGCACTGACAGCATGGAGTCTGCTTGGAATTCTGTCTCTCTACCCCTTCCATGCTCTCTCTCTTTCGCTCTCAAAATAAATAAATAAACTTAAAAAAAAAAGTTGTTAAAAATAAATTAAATAAAGTAAATTTCAGTTAGTTAACATGCAATGTAATATTAGTTTCAGGAGTAGAATTTACTGATTTATCACTTACACAAAACACCCAGTGCTCATCACAAGAAGTGTCTATCACCCATTTAATTCATCCCCATGCCCACCCCACCTCTAACAACCCTCAGTTTGTTCTCTATAGTTGAGTCTGTTTTATGGTTTGCTTCTCTCTTTTTTCTCCCTATACTAACCTGTTTTGTTTCTTAAATTCCATATGAGTTCCATATGTTTCCAAATTCCATATAGTATTTGTGTTTCTCGGACCTATTTCACTTAGCATCATTTATTTTTTTGGCTTTAAATAATTTATTGATTAGTAAAGCTTAACCAGTTTGCATAATATTTTCAGTACAATATCTGGGAATGATGATTGAGAAAAACCCAAGGCACTAGAGGAGAGCATCTGAACACAGAACGAGGTGGCAGAAGGTTAGTGAGGCATTGGAGAGTCTGGCTGGTGGGTACCAAGGAGGCCCTGAGCACCAGCCACCACCGTATGTCCCATGGGTCAGAAGCCCCTGCCTTAGGAAGGGGACAGAGGTTGTGGGGCGGAGGAAGGGGTTGGAGAAGACATGAGGTCCCGGTGCCTGGGGACAGGGTTGCCAGGGTAAGGTTACTTCAGCTAGACCTTCACCCCTATGATATGAATGTCATTACATTTCATGGAGTCACTGAGTTAACTAATTCTACTCTCATGATCCACATTTTTTCTTTCTCTCTTTTGTTTAGCTTCATTATTTTACATAATTGTGTTCTATATCACTTATTTGTTCCTTTGCTTCCTCCTTGTAGTCATTACATCCACTCAATTTTCAATATCAGTTATTGCATTTTTCACTTCAGCTTGATTGTTTTTTTAGCTCTTTTATCCCTGTGGTAAGGATATCCCTTATGTCTTCCATGCTTTTCTTAAGCCCAGCTAGTATGCTTACGATTGTTGCTTTAAATTCTGGATTAGGTATATTACTTATATCTGCTATGATTAGAACACTGGCCATGGCCTTTTCTTGTTCTTTATTTTGGGATGAATTCTTCTGTGTTGGCATATTGTCTAGATATCTGTCTTCTTCTCTGTTAGAAAAGTCTGTTATATTTCTTGCTCCTGAGAGTAATGGCTTTATTAAGAAGAGGTCATATAATGTCCAGGACGTGGAGCTTAACGGAATGTCTCTTGTGTGTTCTTGTGCACTCTGCTGCTATATTTTGGTGGTTTTATCCCCCAGGTCAGTCATCTGACAGAGGTATTCCTTGCCTGAGTGGGCAGTGTTTGGACAATGTCCAGAGTGTGGTAAGTTTTAAGTAGCTGTGTTCTGGTCTGCTTTTTAAGAGACTGAGAACTGAAGTTTTGCAGAACTCTATGGTCAGTAGATGTGGTGCATGTGGGTGGTTGTGAACCTTAACTGGGGAAGGGGCCTTCTGTGCTTGCCCTTAGGTACACTTGCCCAAGAAAAGCAATAACAGCAGAATGCAGGGAGACAAGACTTGGTGTAAGCAGGTTAGGCAGGCAGTGTCAGTGCTGTGTTGTTTACTGAAGTTGGTTTATGCTGAGGAGTGGAAAGGGAAATGGCATCAGCCCGTTCCTTTGTATCCAGAAAGGGGAGTCCCTGCTTGCTACTCTCAGGGAAGCACTTTCAGAGAAGTGAATGATTTCCCTCATGAATCCCAGACACTTTTCATATTGCTATTTTCACACTATCTTCATGTTGCTTGCCTGCCTGGAGCAGCAAACCTTGAGCTCTATCCCAGTGAAGACTGATGACTTTTAAAATTCCAAACTTCAGGGACCTGATGTGGCAATGACCCAGGAAGTAGGGATAGAAGGAATATACTTCAACATGATAAAGGCCATATTTAAAAAAACACAGCTAATATCATCCTCAGTGGGAAAAAACTAGAGCTTTCCCTCTATGGTCAGGAATAAGACAGAAATGTCCACTCTCACCATTGTTATCTAACATAGTACCATAAATCTTAGCCTTGGCAATTAGACAACGAAAAGAAATAAAAGGTACCCAAATCAGCAAGGAAGAAGTCACTTTCACTATTTGCAGATGATATGATATACTATATTGAAAAACCTGAAAAATGCCACCAAAAAAACTGTTAGAATTGATATATGAATCCAGTAAAGTTATGGGATACAAAATCAACATACAGAAATATGTTGCACTTCTATACACCAATAATGAAGCAGCATAAAGAGAAATCAAGGATTGGATCCCATTCACAACTTCATCAAAAACATAAGATATCTAGGAGTAAACCGAGTCAAAGAGGTAAAAGATCTAAACTCTGAAAACTGTAAACCACTGATGGAAGAAATTGAAGAAGAAATGGAAAAATATTCTATGCTAATGGATTGGAAGAGTAAATATTGTTAAAATGTCTACACCACTCAAAGAAATCTATACATTTAGTGCATCAAAATACCAACAGCTGTTTTCACAGAGCTAGAACAATCTTAAAATCCCAAAAGACTCTGAAGAGTCAAAGAAACCTTGAAAAAGAAAAGCAAAACTGGAGGCATAACAATTCTGGACTTCAAATATATTTCAAAGCTGTAGTGATCAAAACTATATGGTACTGGCACAAAAAACAAACACATAGATCGGTGGAACAGAAGAGAAAACCCAGAAATGAACCCACACCTATGTGGTGAACTAATATTCAAAAAAATCAGGAAAGGATATCCAGTGGGAAAATTTTTCTTCAAAGAATGGTGTTGAGAGATGTCTGGGTGGCTCAGTTGGTTGAGCATTCGACTTTGGTTCAGGTCATAATCTCATCATTTGTGAATTTGAGCCCCGCATTTGGCTCTGTGCTGACAGCTCAGAGCCTGAAGCCTGCTTCAGATTCTGTTTCTCCCTCTCTCTTGGCCCCTCACTCACTCACAGTCTGTCTCTCTCTCCCCCCGCAAAATAAATAAACATTAAAAAATGGTGTTGAGAACACTGGGCAGTAACATGCAAAAGAATGAAACTGAACCACTTTCTTACACCATAAATATTTTTAAAATAAATTCAAAATGGATGAAAGACCTAAATTTGAGATGGGAAACCATAAATATCTTAGAGAACACAGGCAATAACCTCTTTGACATTGGCTGTAGGAATTTCTTACTATGTTTCCTCAGATAAGGGAAACAAAAGCAAAAATAAACTATTGGGACTCCATCAAAATAAAAAGCTTCTATACAGCAAAGGAAACAATCAATAAAACTAAAAGACAACCTACAGAATGGGAGAAGTTGTTTGCAAATGATATATATGATAAAGGATTATTATCCAAAATCTATAAAAAACTTATCAATCTCAGCACCCAAAAAAGGAATAATCCAGTTAAAAAATGGGCAGAAGAGAAACATAGATATTTTTAAAGGAAGACATACAGATGGCTAAAAGACACATGAAAAGATGTTTAACATCACTCATCATCAGAGAAATACAAATCAAAACTACAATGAGATATCATCTCACACCTGTTGGAATGCCTAAAATTAACAACCCAGTGAATAACAGAAGTTGGTGACAATGTGGAGAAATTGGAATCCTCTTTCACTATTGGTGGGAATGCAAACTGGTGTATCCACTCTGGACAACAGTATGGAGGTTCCTCAAAAAGTTAAAAATAGAACTATGACCCAGAAATTGCACTACTAGGTATTTACCTACAGGATACAAAAATACTGATTTGAAGGGATACATGCACCCTGATGTTTATAGCAGTAGTATTTCAATAGTCAAATTATGAAAAAAGCCCAGATGTCCATCAACTGATGAATGGTTAAAGATGTTGTATGTATATACAACAGAATATTACTCAGCCATCAAAAATAATGAAGTCTTGCCATTTGCAATGATGTTGTTGTAACTAGAGAGTATTATGCTAAGTTAAACAAGTCAGTCAGAGAAAGACAAATACCATATGATTTCACTCACATGTGGAATTTAATAAACAAGAGAGATGAGCATAAGGGAAAGAAAAAAGAGAGAGAAGCAAACCTTAAAACAGACTCTTATTAAGAGAACAAACTGAGGGTTGTTGGAGGGAAGGTGGGTTGGAGGATAGGTTAAATTGATGAAGGGTATTAAGGAGGGCACTTCTTGTGATGAGCACTGGGTGTTGTATGTACATAGTGAATTACTAAATTCTACACCTAAAACTAATTATTACACAGTATGTAAACTAAGTGAAATTTAAATAAAAACTTGAAAAAAAGAATAGAAGGACCAATGTCATATGATTTTACTTATTGCAAAATAGAAAAAAAATTAACAAGCAGAATTCGACCTATACATACAGATAACAAAATGATGGTTGCCACAGGTGAGGAGGGTGGAGGGTTACACAAAATAAGTAAAAGGGAGAGGAAAGTGTGAAGTACAGGTATTCAGTTATGGAATAAATAAATCATGGGAATAAATGGCACAGCATAAGGAATACACTGAACAATATTGTAATAAAGAATGTATGGGGATAGATGGTAGCTCTATTAGTGGTGAACATAGAATAATGTATAAAATTGTTGAATTACTATGTTGTACACCTGAAACTAATGTAATATTTTGTGTCAACTACACTACAAAATATCAATGATTTCAATACACCAATTAAAAGGCAGAGATTATCGGAGCAGGGGGAGGGCAGAGAGAGAAAGAGAGAGTGATAGAGACAATCCCAAGCAATCTCAGAGAGGTCAGCATGGAGCCTGATGTGGGGCTTAATGCAGAGCTTGATTCCAGGAATCATGAGATCATGACCTGAGCCAAGATCAAGAGTCAGACATTTCACTGACTGAGCCACCCAGATGCCCTTATATCTTTCTTTAAAAATAAAAATAATAAGAACTTTCTTCTCTGACTGGAGAAGAAGCAGTCAGAGAAGTAGGGAGATCCTAATCTTGTCTCATCCCTTGAACATAGCTAGAGAGTTATCAAATCATTCTGAACACCAAAGAAATAAAGTGGAGGTATGAATGAACAAAAGCTGCAAGACTACATGTAGAAAAGGAACCATTCTTTGGAAGGTAGGAGGTGCAGAGAATTTACCAGGAGAGATATTTCTCTGGGCCCACACTGGGGTGGGGGGCGGGGAAGCTGGCTTAAAGAGGCTACTGCAAAGTAGTACAAGTAGCAGAGCAAAAACTCTGAACTTGTAGCAGTCCCCTACCATGGATAAAGAGCATAGCTGAAAGGTGCTCAAGTGGTGAAGTGGGTAAGAATACCGGGAGTGACAGCATGGTCAGAGGATCCCTTGGGTTGAAATAGAGGTCACACAAAAGTTCTGTGCTCTTTCCAGGCATAAGAGAGAGGACTCATCCCAGCTGAGGGCTGCAAGGAGGTGTGCCTGCTTTCTGCTCTGTTTTCACATAAATTCTGAACAGCAGCAGAGTCTTACCACTGCCTTTTTAAACATGGGCTGGCAAAAGTACAGTGAGATCCTCCCCCAGGGGAACAGCATGGGTTCTCACAGTGGGGATCCCTAAAATTTGGAGGTTTGAAATTCAGTCGTGTACCTGAAATAAAGCTTGGACACAAGCTGAGTGAATGTGGGGTTCTAACAGAAACTAGAGACACAAGAGAAGTGATTAATTGTCCTGTGAGGTTTCCATGAAGAGTGGAGGGCAGGAACTTTCAGGTCCCGGGCTATAGAGCAGGGTGCATTCTACCCTTTACGGCTGAAAGTGTTCAGAGTGCAAAATAGCACCACCTAGTGGAGGCTGGAGCCACTTACAACAAGCTCTGCCCCTCTGCACACTTCAGGTGCACTTCGACTGAAACAAGTCAGCGCAGCAGGTCCCTCACTCAAGAAGACCAACACAACTCCTTTGCACCAAGTTAATAATTTTGGTGCTGCAAAGTTCCCGCTCTAGGAGAATTAGGCTCTAACTTCAGTTTTATTTAATTCGTTATTTTTTCCTTTTATTTATTTTCTCATTTTTTAATTCCTTTTTTTTACTTTTTACTACATTTTGTTTTTATATATACATATCCTTTTATTTTTTTAATGTTTTTATTTTTTTTTTTTTGAGAAAGTGAGAGAGACAAGCATGAGCAGGGGAGAGGCAGAGAGAAAACGAGACATGGAATCTGAGTAAGCTCCAGGCTCTGAGCTGTCAACACAGAGCCTGATGGGTAGCTCAAACCTATGAACTTCGAGATCATGACCTGAGCTGAAGACATTTAGCCTACTGAGCCATCCCCATGTCCCTTCTTTTATTTTTAATTTTTTATTTTATTGGTTTTGGGGGGTTTATTTTATTATTTTATTTTATTTTATTTTATTTTATTTTATTTTATTTATTTTTGGATCTCGATATTTTTATCAAACAGATCAAAACATACCCAAGATCTTTTTTTTGTTGTTGTGTTTTGTTTGCTTTTTTGATTTTTGTTTCTCTCTTTGTGTGTTTTCTCTTCTTTTCTTTTCTTTCTTTCCTCTTTTCTTTTTGGAAAAAAAAATGAGATAGAGAAACTCATCCCCAAAGAAAGAACAGGCAATAGAACTCATTCATGGATTTAATTGACACAAATATAAGTAAGATATCTGAACCAGACTTTAAAACCACAATTATAGGGGTGCCTGGGTGACTCAGTCAGTTAAGCATCCAGCTCTTGATTTCCACTCTAGTCATGATCTCACATTTTGTAAGATTGAACCCCTCATTGGGCTCTGTGCTGACAGCGCAGAGCTTGCTTGGGACTCTCTCTCTCTCTCTCTCTCTCTCTCTCCTATGCCCCTCTCCCACTCATGCTCTCTTTCTTTTGTTCTCTTTATCTCTTTCTCTCAGTGTAAATAAATAAATATAAAAAATAAATTTAATTAAAAACCCCCATGATTATAAGAATATTATCTGGGGTTGAAAAATAATAGAAGACACCAGAGAATCCCTTTCCGCAGGGATAAAAGAACTAAAGTTTAGTCAAATCAAAATTAAAAATGCTATAACTGAAGTCGATAGGAAGATGGCGGCGTAGGAGGACGCTGGGCTCACCGCGTGTCCTGCTGATCACTTAGATTACACCTACACCTGCCTAAATAACCCAGAAAACCGCAGAGGATTAGCAGAATGGAGTCGACGGAGCCAAGCGCAGACGAGAGGCCCACGGAAGAGGGTAGGAAGGGCGGCGAGGCGGTGCGCGCTCCACGGACTGGCGGGAGGGAGCCGGGGCGGAGGGGCGGCTCGCTGGCCAAGCAGAGCCCCCAAGTCTGGCTTGCAAAAAGCGGAGGGGCCTGACGGACTGTGTTCTGACAGCAAGCGCGACTTAGCGTCTGGGAGGTCATAAGTTAACAGCTCTGCTCAGAAAGCGGGAAGGCTGGAGGACAAAGGGAAGGAAAGCTGCTGAGCCCCCGGACGACAGAGCTCAGTTTGGTGGGGAACAAAGGTGCTCGCCAGCGCCATCTTCCCCGCCCATCCCCCAGCCAAAATCCCAAAGAGAACCAGTTCCCGCCAGGGAACTTGCTCGCTCCGCGCAAACACCCAACTCTGCGCTTCTGCGGAGCCAAACCTCCGGCAGCGGATCTGACTCCCTCCTGCTGCCACAGGGCCCCTCCTGAAGTGGATCACCTAAGGAGAAGCAAGCTAAGCCTGCCCCTCCTGCCCCTGTGCACCTTGCCTACCCACCCCAGCTAAGACGCCAGATCCCCAGCATCACAAGCCTGGCAGTGTGCAAGTAGCCCAGACAGGCCACCCCACCCCACAGTGAATCCCGCCCCTAGGAGAGGGGAAGAGAAGGCACGCACCAGTCTGACTGTGGCCCCAGTGGTGGGCTGGGGGCAGACATCAGGTCTGACTGCGGCTCCGCCCACCAACTCCAGTTATACACCACAGCACAGGGGAAGTTCCCTGCAGGTCCTCACCACGCCAGGGACTATCCAAAATGACCAAGCGGAAGAATTCCCCTCAGAAGAATCTCCAGGAAATAACAACAGCTAATGAGCTGATCAAAAAGGATTTAAATAATATAATAGAAAGTGAATTTAGAATAATAGTCATAAAATTAATCGCTGGGCTTGAAAACAGTATAGCTGACAGCAGAGAATCTCTTGCTACAGAGATCAAGGGACTAAGGAACAGTCACGAGGAGCTGAAAAACGCTTTATTTTTTTTTTTAAATTTTTTTTTCAACGTTTTTTATTTATTTTTGGGACAGAGAGAGACAGAGCATGAGTGGGGGAGGGGCAGAGAGAGAGGGAGACACAGAATCAGAAACAGGCTCCAGGCTCTGAGCCATCAGCCCAGAGCCTGACGCGGGGCTCGAACTCACGGACCGCGAGATCGTGACCTGGCTGAAGTCGGACGCTTAACCGACTGCGCCACCCAGGCGCCCCTGAAAAACGCTTTAAATGAAATGCATAACAAAATGGAAACCACCACAGCTCGGATTGAAGAGGCAGAGGAGAGAATAGGTGAACTAGAAGATAAAGTTATGGAAAAAGAGGAAGCTGAGAAAAAGAGAGATAAAAAAATCCAGGATATGAGGGGAAAATTAGAGAACTAAGTGATACACTAAAAAGAAATAATATACGCATAATTGGTATCCCAGAGGAGGAAGAGAGAGGGAAAGGTGCTGAAGGGGTACTTGAAGAAATAATAGCTGAGAACTTCCCTGAAGTGGGGAAGGAAAAAGACATTGAAATCCAAGAGGCACAGAGAACTCCCTTCAGACGTCACTTGAATCGATCTTCTGCACGACATATCATAGTGAAACTGGCAAAATACAAGGATAAAGAGAAAATTCTGAAAGCAGCAAGGGGTAAACGTGCCCTCACATATAAAGGGAGACCTATAAGACTCGTGACTGATCTCTCTTTTGAAACTTGGCAGGCCAGAAAGAATTGGCACGAGATTTTCAGGGTGCTAGACAGAAAAAATATGCAGCCGAGAATCCTTTATCCAACAAGTCTGTCATTTAGAATAGAAGGAGAGATAAAGGTCTTCCCAAACAAACAAAAACTGAAGGAATTTGTCACCACTAAACCAGCCCTCCAAGAGATCCTAAGGGGGACCCTGTGAGACAAAGTACCAGAGACATCACTACAAGCATAAAACATACAGACATCACAATGACTCTAAACCCATATCTTTCTATAATAACACTGAATGTAAATGGATTAAATGCGCCAACCAAAAGACATAGGGTATCAGAATGGATAAAAAAAACAAGACCCATCTATTTGCTGTCTACAAGAGACTCATTTTAGACCTGAGGACACCTTTAGATTGAGAGTGAGGGGATGGAGAACTATTTATCATGCTACTGGAAGCCAAAAGAAAGCTGGAGTAGCCATACTTATATCAGACAAACTAGACTTTAAATTAAAGGCTGTAACAAGAGATGAAGAAGGACATTATATAATAGTGACAGGGTCTATCCATCAGGAAGAGCTAGCAATTATAAATTTCCATGTGCTGAATACCAGAGAGCCCAAATATATAAAACAATTACTCATAAACACAAGCAACCTTATTGATAAGAATGTGGTCATTGCAGGGGACTTTAACACCCCACTTACAGAAATGGATAGATCATCTAGACACACGGTCAATAAAGAAACAAGGGCCCTGAACGAGACATTGGATCAGATGGACTTGACAGATCTATTTAGAACTCTGCATCCCAAAGCAACAGAATATACTTTCTTCTCGAGTGCACATGGAACATTTCCAAGATAGATCATATACTGGGTCACAAAACAGCCCTTCATAAGTTTACAAGAATTGAAATCATACCATGCATACTTTCAGACCACAATGCTATGAAGCTTGAAATCAACCACAGAAAAAAGTCTGGAAAACCTCCAAAAGCATGGAGGTTAAAGAACACCCTACTAACGAATGAGTGGGTCAACCAGGCAATTCGAGAAGAAATTAAAAAATATATGGAAACAAACGAAAATGAAAATACAACAATCCAAACGCTTTGGGACGCAGCGAAGGCAGTCCTGAGAGGAAAATACATTGCAATCCAGGCCTATCTCAAGAAACAAGAAAAATCCCAAATACAAAATCTAACAGCACACCTAAAGGAAATAGAAGCAGAACAGCAAAGGCAGCCTAAACCCAGCAGAAGAAGAGAAATAATAAAGATCAGAGCAGAAATAAACAATATAGAATCTAAAAAAACTGTAGAGCAGATCAACGAAACCAAGAGTTGGTTTTTTGAAAAAATAAACAAAATTGACAAACCTCTAGCCAGGCTTCTCAAAAAGAAACGGGAGATGACCCAAATAGATAAAATCATGAATGAAAATGGAATTATTACAACCAATCCCTCAGAGATACAAACAATTATCAGGGAATACTATGAAAAATTATATGCCAACAAATTGGACAACCTGGAAGAAATGGACAAATTCCTGAACACCCACACTCTTCCAAAACTCAATCAGGAGGAAATAGAAAGCTTGAACAGACCCATCACCAGCGAAGAAATTGAATCGGTTATCAAAAATCTCCCAACAAATAAGAGTCCAGGACCAGATGGCTTCCCAGGGGAGTTCTACCAGACGTTTAAAGCAGAGATAATACCTGTCCTTCTCAAGCTTTTCCAAGAAATAGAAAGGGAAGGAAAACTTCCAGACTCATTCTATGAAGCCAGTATTACTTTGATTCCTAAACCAGACAGAGACCCAGTAAAAAAAGAGAACTACAGGCCAATATCCCTGATGAATATGGATGCAAAAATTCTCAATAAGATGCTAGCAAATCGAATTCAATGGCATATAAAAAGAAATATTCACCATGACCAAGTGGGATTCATTCCTGGGATGCAGGGCTGGTTCAACATTCGCAAATCAATCAACGTGATACATCACATTACCAAAAAAAAAAGAGAAAAACCATATGATCCTGTCAATCGATGCAGAAAAGGCCTTTGACAAAATCCAGCACCCTTTCTTAATAAAAACCCTTGAGAAAGTCGGGATAGAAGGAACATACTTAAAGATCATAAAAGCCATTTATGAAAAGCCCACAGCTAACATCATCCTCAATGGGGAAAAACTGAGAGCTTTTTCCCTGAGATCAGGAACACGACAGGGATGCCCACTCTCACCGCTGTTGTTTAACATAGTGCTGGAAGTTCTAGCATCAGCAATCAGACAACAAAAGGAAATCAAAGGCATCAAAATTGGCAAAGATGAAGTCAAGCTTTCGCTTTTTGCAGATGACATGATATTATACATGGAAAATCCGACAGACTCCACAAAAAGTCTGCTAGAACTGATACCTGAATTCAGCAAAGTTGCAGGATACAAAATCAATGTACAGAAATCAGTTGCATTCTTATACACTAACAATGAAGTAACAGAAAGACAAATAAGGAAAATGATCCCTTTAACAATTGCACCAAGAAGCATAAAATACCTAGGAATAAATCTAACCAAAGATGTAAAGGATCTGTATGCTGAAAATTATAGAAAGCTTATGAAGGTAATTGAAGAAGATTTAAAGAAATGGAAAGACATTCCCTGCTCATGGATTGGAAGAATAAATATTGTCAAAATGTCAATACTACCCAAAGCTATCTACACATTCAATGCAATCCCAATCAAAATTGCACCAGCATTCTTCTCGAAACTAGAACAAGCAATCCTAAAATTCATATGGAACCACAAAAGGCCCCGAATAGCCAAAGTAATTTGGAAGAAGAAGACCAAAGCAGGAGGCATCACAATCCCAGACTTTAGCCTCTACGACAAAGCTGTCATCATCAAGACAGCATGGTATTGGCACAAAAACAGACACATAGACCAATGGAATAGAATAGAAACCCCAGAACTAGACCCACAAACGTATGGCCAACTCATCTTTGACAAAGCAGGAAAGAACATCCAATGGAAAAAAGACAGTCTCTTTAACAAATGGTGCTGGGAGAACTGGACGGCAACATGCAGAAGGTTGAAACTAGACCACTTTCTCACACCATTCACAAAAATAAACTCAAAATGGATAAAGGACCTGAATGTGAGACAGGAAACCATCAAAACCTTAGAGGAGAAAGCAGGAAAAGACCTCTCTGACCTCAGCCGTAGCAATCTCTTACTCGACACATCCCCAAAGGCAAGGGAATTAAAAGCAAAAGTGAATTACTGGGACCTTATGAAGATAAAAAGCTTCTGCACAGCAAAGGAAACAACCAACAAAACGAAAAGGCAACCAACGGAATGGGAAAAGATATTTGCAAATGACATATCGGACAAAGGGCTAGTATCCAAAATCTATAAAGAGCTCACCAAACTCCACACCCGAAAAGCAAATGACCCAGTGGAGAAATGGGCAGAAAACATGAATAGACACTTCTCTAAAGAAGACATCCGGATGGCCAACAGGCACATGAAAAGATGTTCAGCGTCGCTCCTTATCAGGGAAATACAAATCAAAACCACACTCAGATATCACCTCATGCCAGTCAGAGTGGCCAAAATGAACAAATCAGGAGACTATGGATGCTGGAGAGGATGTGGAGAAACGGGAACCCTCTTGCACTGTTGGTGGGAATGCAAATTGGTGCAGCCGCTCTGGAAAGCAGTGTGGAGGTTCCTCAGAAAATTAAAAATAGACCTACCCTATGACCCAGCAATAGCACTGCTAGGAATTTATCCAAGGGACACAGGAGTACTGATGCATAGGGGCACTTGTACCCCAATGTTCATAGCAGCACTCTCAACAATAGCCAAATTATGGAAAGAGCCTAAATGTCCATCAACTGATGAATGGATAAAGAAATTGTGGTTTATATACACTATGGAATACTACGTGGCAATGAGAAAAAATGAAATATGGCCTTTTGTAGCAACGTGGATGGAACTGAAGAGTGTGATGCTAAGTGAAATAAGCCATACAGAGAAAGACAGATACCATATGGTTTCACTCTTATGTGGATCCTGAGAAACTTAACAGGAACCCATGGGGGAGGGGAAGGAAAAAAAAAAAGAGGTTAGAGTGGGAGAGAGCCAAAGCATAAGAGACTGTTGAGAACTGAGAGCAAACTGAGGGTTGATGGGGGGTGGGAGGGAGGAGAGGGTGGGTGATGGGTATTGAGGAGGGCACCTTTTGGGATGAGCACTGGGTGTTGTATGGAAACCAATTTGACAATAAATTTCATATATAAATAAAAAAAATGCTATAACTGATATGTAATCTCGAATGGATGCCATAATGGCAAGGATGGATGAAGTGGAGCAGTGAATCTGTGATGTAGAAGATAAAATTATGGAAAATAATGAAGCTGAAAAGAAGATGGATACAAAGTCCAAAGATGATGGTAAAAGACTTAAAGAATTCAGTGACCTATTAAAGAAGAATAACATTTGTATCATAAAAGTCCCAGAGATAAAGAGAGAAAAAGGGGAAGAAAGTTGAAGTGAACAAATTATAGCTTAAAACTTTCCTAATGTGAGAAGGGTCACAGACATGAAAACCCAAGAAGCACAGAAAGCTTTCATTAAATTTAAAAGAAGCCGACCATCACCAAGGCATATCATAGTGAAATTCACAAAATACTCAGGCAAAGGAAGAATCTTGAAAGCAGCAAGAAAAAAAGTCCTTAAACTACAAAGGAAAACATACCAGGTTTCAGCAGATCTGTCCACAGAAACTTGGCAGTCCAGAAAGGAGTTGCAAGATATTTTCAATGTACTGAATGGGGAAAATATGCAGGCAATAATTCTTTATCCAAAAAGGCGCTCATTCAGAATAGGAGAGATAAATAGATTCCAAAACAAACAAAAACTAAAGGAGTTCATGACCACTAAACCAGCCCTACAAGAATTTTTAAGGGGACGTGTGTCTAGGTGGCTCAGTCAGTTAAGCATCTGACTTTGGCTCAGGTCATGATCTCACAGTTTGTGAGTTTGAGCCCCACATCAGGCTGTCTGCTGTCAGTGCAGAGCCCACTTAAGATCCTTTGTCTCCTTCTTTCTCTGTCACTCCCCTGCTTGCACTCTCTCTGTCTGTCAAAAAGAAATAAACACTACAAAAAAAAAAAAAAAAGGAAATTTTAAAGGGGACTTTCTGAGTGGAGGGAAAAAAAACAAGACAGGACCAAAGGCAACAAAGACTAGAAAGGGCAAGAAAACATTACCAGAAACACCAACTCTACAGGCAACATGATGGCACTAAATTCATATATGCTGATAATCACTCTGAATGTAAATAGATTAAATGTTCCAGTCAAAAGACATAACAGAATGGTTAAAAAAAAAAAAGATCCATCTACATTCTGCCTATGAGAGACTCATTTTAGACTTAAAGACATCTGAAGATTGAAAGTGAAGTTATGGAGAACCATCTATCATGGTCTATGAGGTCAACAAAAGAAAACTGGAGTAGCCATACTTATATCAGACAATCTAGACTTTAAAATAAAGACTGTAACAAGGGATGAAGAAGGACATGACATTATAATTAAGGGGTCTATCCATCAAGAAGATGTAACAACTGTAAATACTTATTCTGCCAACTTGGGGGTCCCCAAATATATAAATCAATTAATAACCAACAGAAAGAAACTCACTGACAATGATACAATAATAGTAGGTGACTTTAACACCCCACTTACAGCAAGAGACAAATCATATAAAGCAGAAAATCAACAAGGAAACAATGTCTTTGAATACACAGATGGACTTAACAGATATATTCAGAACATTTCATCCTAAATCAGGAGAATACACATTATTCTCAAGTTCATATGGAATATTCTCCAGAACAGATCACATATTAGGTCACAAATCATGTCTCAGCAGGTACAAAAAGATCGAGCACATACCATGCATATTTTCAGATCACAATGCTATGAAACTGGAAGTCAACCACAAAAAAAATTGGAAAGCCCTCAAATACAGGGGGTTAAAGAATATCCTACTAAAGAATGAATGGGTTAACCAGGAAGTTAAAGAAGAAATTCAAAAATACATGGAAGGCAATGAAAATGAAAACACAACAGTCCAAAACCTTTGGGATGCAGGAAAGGCAGTCCTAAGATGAAAGTATATTGCAATTCAGGCCAATCTCAAGAGGCAAGAAAGGTCCCAAATACACAACCTAACCTTATACCTAGAGGAGCTAGAAAAGGAACAACAAATAAAATCTATAGGTGTGGGGAATAAGCTTAGGAATTCCCTGAGCTTGCACTGATGAGTTAACAAGGTTTAGGATGAAAGCATCTGGGATTAGGTACACAAGGTGAAAACGTCAGCTAGTATAGAACAAAGGCATAGAGGAATAGGAAGCCACAGGATGAAAACATCCAAGATTAGATATTCAGGGTGGGAGTGCCCCAACATAGTACAATAGCAGAAAGCTGCTTTCACAGGAGGGGAGGACCAGAATAGGTCAACTGGTAAACAGGGCTATACACCACAGCAGTATAGTTGCCCAGAGTGGAGCTAATTAGCAAAATAAAGGTGTCTTGTTGACCCTGAGGTATCATGCTCTATCTGTCTTATCCCCTAGGCAAGCTGAGATAAACAGACGTAGTGCCTCCTGCTTGCCACATCATCTGCCTGGTGCCAGGATTTTGTTTTGTATTGACCCAACCCCCTAACACCACATATCTTCAAAACCCCCTTTCTCTCACATACATGAGTTAATGTTCATGGTTCCATTGTCTCTTTCTGCACATCCATCATGCTTGTAAGCCTTCTGGTCCTAATAAAAATGGAGCAAGATCCACTCGGGGCTCTTGTCTCCTCCTGGACATTAGTCTCTCTCGCTTTTAATTCTGCATCTGCTCTCTTACTGGACAAGAGAGAACTCCAGACCCAGAGTCTACAACATATAGGCAGAAGAAGGGAAATAATAACTACTAGAGCATAAATAAATGATATAGAAGCAAAAAAACACAGTAAAACATATCATTGAAACTAAGAGCTGGTTCTTTGAAAGAACAAACAAAATTGATAAACCCTTAGCCAGACCTATCAAAAAGAAAATAGAAAGGACCCAAATATATAAAATCACAAATGAAAGAGGAGAGATTACAGCCAACACCACATGCATAATTATATGCCAACAAATTGGGCAATCTGGAATAAATGGACAAATTTCTAGAAACTCACAAACTACCAAAACTAAAACAGGAAGAAATAGAAAATTTGAACAGACCAATAAGCAATAAAGAAATTGACTCAGTAATTACAAATCTCCCAGAAAAAAGAGCCTTGGGCCAGATGGCTTCCCAGGGGAATTCTACCAGTGATTTATTTATTTTTATTTTTATTAAAAAAAATCTTTTTTTCAACGTTTATTTATTTTTGGGACAGAGAGAGACAGAGCATGAACGGGGGAGGGTCAGAGAGAGAGGGAGACACAGAATCGGAAACAGGCTCCAGGCTCTGAGCCATCAGCCCAGAGCCTGACGCGGGGCTCGAACTCACGGACGGCGAGATCGTGACCTGGCTGAAGTCGGACGCTTAACCGACTGCGCCACCCAGGCGCCCCATTCTACCAGTGATTTAAAGAAAGTTAACACCTAATCTTCTCAAACTTTTTCCAAAAATAGAAATGGAAAGAAAACTTCAAAACTCATTCTAAGAACCAGCATTACCTTGATTCCAAAACCAGACAAAGACCCTACTAAAGAGGAGAATTACAGGCCAATATGCCTGATGAGCTGGGATGCAAAAATTCTCAACAAGATACTAGCAAATTGAAATCAACAGTACATTAAAATAATTACTCACCATTATCAAGTGGGATTTATTCCTGGGCTGAAGGGCAGGTTCAATATTTGAAAATCAATATGATATGCCACATTAATAAAATAAAGTATAAGAAACATACGATCTTGTCAATAGATGCAGAAAAAGCATTTTACAAAATACAGCATCCATTCTTGAGTAAAATCCTTCACAAATTAGGGATGGTTATATACACATAGCTAATATCATCCTCAATGGGGAAAAACTGAGAGCCTTCCCTTTATAGTCAGGAACAAGACAAGTATGTCCACTGTCACCATTACTATTTAATATAGTACTGAAAGTCTTAACCTCAGCAATCAGACAACAAAAGGAAATAAAGGGCATCCAACTTGGCAAGGAAAAGTCAAACTTTCACTATTTGCAGATGACTTGATACCCTATGTAGAAAACCAAAAAGACTCCACCAAAAAGTTGTTAGAAATAATACATGAATTCATCAAATTCTCAGGATATATAATTAATGTGTAGAAATCTGTTGCATTTTTATACACCAATAAGGAAGCAGTAGAAAAGGAAATCAAGAAATGAATCCCATTTACAATTGTACCAAAAACAATAAGGTGCTTAGTAATAAACCTAACTAAAGAGATAAAAGATCTGTAAACTACAGACGATTTATGAAAAATATTGAAGATGACACAAAGAAATGGAAAAGCATTCCATATTCATGGATTGGAAGAAAAAATATTGTTAAAATGCCTATACTGCAATCTATGCAGTTAATGCAGTCCCTTTTAAAATACCGCCAGCATTCTTTATGAGCTAGAACAAACAATCCTAATATTTGTCTGGGATCACAAAAGACCCAGAAAAGCTAAAGGAGTCTGGAAAAAGAAAAACAAAACTGGAGGCATCACAATTCCTGATTTTAAACTGTATTATAAAGCTGTAGTAATCAAGACAGTATGGTACTGGCATGAAAACAAACACATAAATCATTGGAACAGAATAGAAAACCCAGAAATGGACCCACAAGTATATGGTCAACTCATCTTTGACAAAGGAGAAAAGAATATCCAATGGAAAAAAGACAGCCTCTTCAACAAATGGTGTTGAGAAAACTGGACTCTAACATGTGGAACAATGAAACTGACCACTGTCTTACTCCATACATAAAAATAAATTCAAAATGTATGAAAAACCTAAATGTCAGACAGAAATCCATCAAAGTTCTAGAGGAGAACACAGGCAGAAACCTCTTTGACCTTGGCTACAGCAACTTCTTTCTTGACATGTCACCACAGACAAGGAAAACAAAGGCAAACATGAACTACTGGGAATTCATCAAGGTAAAAAGCTTCTGCACAGCAAAGGAAACAACAAAACTTGCAGATAGCCTATGGAATGAGAGAAGATATTCATAAATGACATATCTGATAAAGAATTAGTATCCAAAATCTATAATTAACTTACCAAACTCAACACCCAAAAAACAAATAGCCTAGTTAGGAAACGGGCAGAAGACATGAATAAACACTTTTCCAAAGAAGACATCCAGATGACTAATAGACACATGAAAAGTGCTCAACACTCATTATCAGGGAAATGCAAATAAAAACCACGATGAAATATCCCCTAATATCCTTTAGAATGGATAAATTTAACAACACAAGCAACAACAGGTGTTGGCAAGGATGCAGAAAAAGGAGAAGTTTTTTGCACTGCTGATGGAAATGCAAACTGGTGCAGCCACTCTGGACAACAGTATGGAATTTCCTTAAAAAAACTTAAAAATATAATTACCTTACAATCCAGCAATTGCACTATTAGATATTTACCCAAAGGATACACAAATACAGATTTGAAGGTGTCCATGCACCCTAATGTTTATAGCAGTTATGGCTATTATCAACAATAGTCAAACTATGGTGGGAGCCAAGTGAAATAAGTCAACCAAAGAAAGACAAATACCATATGATGTCACACATATGTGGAAATTAAGAAACAAGACAGATAAATATAAGGGAATGGGGGAAAGAGAAAAGAGGAAAACAAACCACAGGAGACTCTTAACACAGAGAACAAACTCAGGGTTGGTGGAGTGAGGTGGGTGAGAGATGAGCTAGATGGGTGATGAGTATTAAAAAGGCCACTTGTTGAGATGAGCACTGGGTGCTGTATGTAAGTGATGACTCACTGAATTCTAGTCCTGAGACCCATATTACACTGTATGTTATGTTAACTAAAATTTAAATTAAAAAGACAGCTATTTTCAGAGTAGATAAAAAAGAAAAAATGACCAATAATGTGTTCTTTATAGAAACCCATGCAACTCTAAATATACATATAGATTAAAAGTAAAGAAACAGGGGTGCCTGGGTGGCTCAGTTACTTAAGCATCTGACTCTTAATCTT
The DNA here is from genome assembly GCF_014898765.1 of Herpailurus yagouaroundi. Lineage (NCBI taxonomy): Eukaryota > Metazoa > Chordata > Mammalia > Carnivora > Felidae > Herpailurus > Herpailurus yagouaroundi. The sequence goes on along the minus strand of NW_024412416.1, from coordinate 24,371,631 downwards.
AGCTCATGTCTTGATCTTGGGGTTGTGAGCTCAAGCCTTGCATTTGGCTCCATGCTGTGCATGAAGCCTACTTATAAACAAACAAGCAAACAAAATAGAGAAGGGTGTACCAAACCAACACTAATCAAAACAAAGGTGTGCTTATGTTAATTTCATCAAATCAGATTTTAGATCAAGAAAAATGATCAGAGATAAAGAATGGCATTACAGAATGATAAATATATCAATATTGCTAGAAGACATAACAACTATTTTTTTAATGTTTATTTATTTTTAAGAAAGAGAGAGAAAGAGAGAGAGAGACAAAGTGTGAGCAGGGGAGGGGCAGAGAGAGAGAGGGAGACACAGAATCCTAAGCAGGCTCCAGGCTCTGAGCTGTCAGCACAGAGCCTGATGTGGGGCTTTAACTCACGAACTGCAAGATCATGACCTGAGCCAAACTCAGACCTTAACTGACTGAGTCATCCAGGCATCCTAAAGACATAACAAGTCTTAATGTGCATGTACCTAAAGTTAGAGGACATTAATATGTTAGGCAAAAATGATCAGAATTGCATTAAAAATACATGAATCTACTATCATAGTAGATTTTACATTCATGTAATGGAAAAGGACAGATCCAGTAGGCAGAAAGTCAGAAAGCATCTAATGGACTTCAACAGAACCATCAACTAACTGGGTATTTTTGACATAGACTGCTTCATCCAACAACAGAAAATGACAGAGTCTTCTCAAGTCACATAAAACACTCATCAAGATAGACCATATTCTGGGCCATAAAACACAACTTAACAAAATTTTATTATTTTTATTTGAAAAGCTTTTATTTTTTATTTTTGAGAGAGAGAGAGAGAGAGAGAGAGAGAGATCAGGGGAGGGGCGGAGGGGGGGGGGCAGAGGATCTGAAGCAAGCTCTGCATTGACAGCAGACAGCCCAATGTGGGGCTCAGACTCACAAACTGTGAGATCATGAACTGAACCAGAGTCTGAGGCTTAACTGACTGATCCACCCAAGAGTCCCAACTTAATAAATTTTTATAAGTAGAAATAATACAGCATCTGCTGTGAAATTACAATGGATTTAATTTGAAATCAATTACAGAAAGATAGCTGAAAAAATACATGGATTTAACAACATACAAGCAACACATAGCTCAAAGAAGAAATTTTTTAAATATTTCAAAATATTTTAAACTAAATGAAAATAAAATACAACATATCAAAACTTGTGAAACACAGTGAAAGATTTGCTTAGAGGGAAGTTTAGAGTCTTGAATGCATATATCACATAAGAAGAAAGATCTAAAATCAGTAATCAAAGATTCCACTTCAGAAAAGTAGAAAAAGATGGGAGCTCTTGAGTGGCCCAGTTGGTTGAGTTAGATTTCAGCTTGTCATGATCTCATGGCTCCTGAGTTCGAGCCCCATGTCAGGCTCTGTGCTGACAGCTCAGAGCCTGGAGCCTGTTTCAGATTCTGTGTCTCTCTCTCTCTCTCTGCCTCTCCCCAGCTGTCTCTCAAAAATAAATAAAAATTAAAAAAAGAAAAATAGAAAAAGAAGACCAAATTAAGTACAAATGCAGCAGAAATAAAGTAGTAATAACTAAAGCAGAAATCAATAAAATTGGAAAAAGAAAATCAATTAAAAAATCAACAAAATAAAAAACCGGTTGTTTGACTACTGCAATACTTATTTCAAAACATATGTAAACTAAACCATATGCTGTGCACCTTAAACTTACGCAGTGACAAATATCAATTGTTTTCCAATAAAACTGGAATAAAGTGCTCTTTCGTTAAAAATATCAATAAACTTGAAAATCTCCAGGCAAACTAACAAAAGAGAGGACACAATTTACTAACATCAGAAATGAAAGGGGGGCATCACCACAGATCCCATGGGCATTCAAAGGATAATAAAGATATGAACATCTCTATATCTACACGTATGAAAACTTAGATATAATTAATTCTATGAAAGACAGAATATGCCTGTCTTTAAATTAATCTTTAATAATTAATAGATATAGATCTATTAATTAAAGAAATTGAATCACTAGATAATAACTTTCCAAAAAAGAAAGCACCAGAACCAGATGGGTTTACTGGTGAATTCTACCAGACATTTAAGAAAGAAATTATATCAGTTCTCTATCATCTTAAGAAGATAGAAATAGAGAAAGTACTTAATACTTCCTAATTCATTCTAAAAGGCTAGGCTCATCCTAACACTAACACCAGACAAAGTTATTACAAAGAGAATAAAACTAAAACCCCAAATCTCTCATAAACATAAAAGAAAAAATTCCTCAACAACATACTAGCAAATTGAATTAAAAATGTTTAAAAGTAATTGCATATCACAGCCTAGAGGAATTTATTCCACATATGCAAGGCTAGTTCAATATTTAAAAATTAGCAAATGTAATTCATCAAGTCAACAAAAAAGAAAAAAATTCATGATCGTATCAATAGATGCAGAAGAAAAAAACATATGACAAAATCCAATATTTATTCATGCTAAAAACTCAACAAACTATGGCTAGTGGAGAACTTTCTCAACTTGATAAAGAATACAAAAAACCTACAGCAAGCATCATACTTAATGGTGAGAAACCTGGTTTCCCAGTAAGACTGGGTACAAGGAAAGGATGTATACAAGATGTACTATGTAATGCAACAAAACCAGAAAAGTAAATAAAAGGTATACATATTTTTAAGGAAGAAACGAAACTGTCTTTGTTCATAAGTAACATGATTTTCTATGTAAATAATATGAAAGAATTGATAAAAAAAATTACTAAATTACAGGAAAATTGAAGGATACAAAATTAATATACAAAGTCAATTATTTCCCAGCATACCAGCAATGAACATGTGGAATATTTAATTAAAAACACATCAGCATTTACAAGAGTATCCTCCTAACATTAAATATCTAGATATAATTATTTAAAAAAAAATTTTTTTAACGTTTATTTATTTTTGAGACAGAGAGAGAGCATGAACGGGGGAGGGTCAGAGAGAGGGAGACACAGAATCCGAAACAGGCTCCAGGCTCTGAGCTGTCAGCACAGAGCCCGACGCGGGGCTTGAACTCACAGACCGTGAGATCATGACCTGAGCCAAAGTCGGCCGCTCAACCGACTGAGCCACCCAGGCGCCCCAATATAATTCTAATAAAATATGTAAAAGTTCTGTATGAAGAAAACTGTGAAATTCTAAAATATTGAAAAAGGAATTAAATAAATGGAGAGATATTTTATGTTCATTGATAGGAAGATTCAACATTGTCAAGATGTCAGTTCTTCCCAACTTGATCTATAGATTCAATGTAATCCGGCCCAAATACCAGCAAGTTATTTTGTGGATATAACTACATATAGTTTTTACGTAGAGGCAAAAGACCCAGAATAGCAAAGTCAATATTGAAGGAGAAGAATACCATAGAAGGTTTCATATTAACTGTATCAAGACTTACTACAGGGTGCCTGGGTGGCTCAGTAGGTTAAGCATCCAACTCTTGATTTCAACTCAGGTCATGATCTCATGGTTTGTGAGATCAAACCCCATATCAGGCTTTGTGCTGGCAACATGGAGCCTGCTGGGGACTGTCTCTCCCTGTCTCTCTCTGGTTCCCCCCCTTCCCTCAAAATGAATAAATAAACTTTAAAAAAAGACTACAAAGCTACAATAATCAAGGTATCGGTCAAACAATAAAGGAATAGAGCCATGGGACAGAATAGGGAGCCCAGAGATAAACCCAAATAAATACAGACAACTGATATTTGATAAAAGAGAAAAAGCAATATAATACAGCAAAGATAGTATCTGCAACAAATAATTCTGGAACAACTGGACATGGACATCCATATGCAAAAAAATGAATCTATACACAGACCTTACACCTTCCATAAAAATTAATCCTCGAGTTAAAGATCTAAGTGTGAAATTCAAAACTGTAAAATTCCTTCCGGATAATATAGGAGAAAATATGGCAAAAACTTTTGAAACAACACCAAGTGTACAACTGATGAAAGAGACCATTGATGTGCTTCATTAAAATTAAAAACTTCTCCTTTGGGCGCCTGGGTGGCCCAGTCGGTTAAGCGCCCGACTTCAGCTCAGGTCACGATCTCACGGTCCGCGAGTTCGAGCCCCGCGTCGGGCTCTGGGCTGATGGCTCAGAGCCTGGAGCTTGCTTCCCATTCTGTGTCTCCCTCTCTCTCTGCCCCTCCCCCGTTCATGCTGTGTCTCTCTCTGTCTCAAAAATAAATAAACGTTAAAAAAAAATTAAAAAGAAAAAAACTTCTCCTTTAAAAAGGACAATGTCAAGAGAGGGAGGACACAATCCACAGGCTGGGAAACAGCATTTCAAAAACCACCTCTAGTAAAGGACTGTTATCCAAAACATACAAACACTTAAAAATCAAGAAAAGAAAATGAACAACCCAATTTAAAAAAATGGGTCAAAGACCTTAACAGACATCTGACAAAACATATATACAAATGAAAAATAAGCATATGAAAAGATCATATGTTATCAGGGAATTGCAAATTAAACCATAAGTGAATTACCACTACACACCTATTTGAGCAGCCAAAATCTAGATCACTGGCAATATCAAAATAGCTATTGATATTGGTGAGAATGTGGAACAATAGGACTTTCATTCATTGCTAGTGGGAATGAAAAATGAACAGCCACCTTGGGAGACAGTTTGGCAGCTTCTTATAATACTAAACATTCTCCTACCATACAATTCAGGTATTGTACTCCTTGATATTTAATCAGATGATTTGAAAACTTATGTCCACATGAATGCTTTTATAGAAGCTTATTCATAATTGCACATTTTGAAGCAATTAATATGTCCTTTAGTAGGTGAATTAATAAGCAGTGGTGCCTCTAGAAAATGCAATATTATTTATGACTAACAAAAGGAATCATAAAACCGTGAGTAGACCTGTAGGAAAATTAAATACATATCACTAAGTGAAAGAAACAAATGTGAGAAAGTTAAATGCATGGTCAGAGGATTATCGATTCAAACCATATGATATTTTGGAAAAAGCAAAACTATGGAGTTAGTAAAAAGATTGGTAGTTGTCAGGGGTTAGGTGGGGACATAGGAATGAATAGGCAGGGTATGGAGAATTTTTAGGGAAGTGAAAGTTTTATGTAATATACAATGGGACATATTTGTCATTGTACATTTGTCAAAACCAATAAGATATACAAACCAAGGGTGAATATAAACTATGGACTTTGAGTGGTAATGATGTCAATGTAGGTTCATTTTAAGAAATGTACTACTCTGGTAAAGGATGTTGATAGTAGGGAAGGTTGTGCATGTATGGAAACAGGGGATATATGGGAAGCTCCTCTACTTTCCATTTAGTTTTTTTTTATTTTTTTAAATATTTATTTATTTTTGAGAGACACAGAGACAAAGCACGAACTGGGGAGGGGCAAAGAGAGAAAGAGACACAGAATCCAAAACAGGCTCCAGGCTCTGAGCTGTCAGCACAGAGCCTGACGCAGGGCTCAAACCCACAAACCAGGAGATCATGACTTGAGCCGAAGTTGGAAACTCAACTGACTGAGCCAGATGCCCCTCCATTTAGTCTTTATGATTTAAAAATAAAGTTTTTAAATTAAAAATGGTCATAATCAACTTGAGTGGAAATCTGGATTTCAGTAAAAAACAGAACACTCAGGAGAAGTCTTGTTGAAGATGAAATAACTGCTTTGGGGAGAAAGAGTGTCATGAAATTTCATTTGCCTATATATCATTATAACATTATGCCAGACTTTTAGTGCTGTTATGGACTGAATTTTCCCAAAATATGTTGAAGCTCTAAGCCCCAGTTCCTCAGAATGTGACTTTATTTGCATATAGCTTTCAAATATGCAATTAGAGTTAAATGAAGTAATATGGATGGCCCCTGATCCAATATGACTTGTATCCATGTAAGAAGAGGAAATTTGGACATATAAAAAACACCAGGGATGTGCACGGCAGAGAAATAGCCATGTGAGACCACGGTAAGAAGGTGACCATCTGCAAGCCAAGGGGAGATTTCTCAAAAGAAACCAAGCCACTTCCTTGCTGACCTGAATGCCTTTTATTACTTTTTGTTGTCTGCTGTGGCTAGAACTTCCAATATTATGTTAAATAACAGTGATAAGAGTGGACATCGCTGTCTTGTTCCTGACCATAGAAGAAAAGCACTCAGTTTTTCCCCATTGAGGATGGCATTAACTGTGGATTTCACTATTTGCAGATGACATAGTATTATATTGCTAGAACTGATACATGAATTCAGGAAAGTCACAGTATACAAAATAAATGTACAGAGATCTGTTGCATTTCTATACACCTATAATAAAACAGCTGAAAGAGAAACTAAGGAATCAACCTCATATACAATGGCAAAAAAAAAAAAAGTAAGATACTTGGGAATAAACCTAACCGAAGTGGTGAAAGACCTGTACCCTAAAAACTATAAAACAGTGATGAAAGAAATTGAGATGATACAAAGAAACGGAAAGACTTTCTGTGCTTATGGATTGGAAGAACAAATATTGTTAAAGTGTCTATACTATCCAAAGCAACCAACACATTTAATGCAATCCCTATCAAAATGCCAACAGTGGTTTTCAAGAAGTAGAACAAACAATCCTAAAATTGTATGAGACCACAAAAGACTCCAAATAACCAAAGCAATCTTAAAAAAGCAAAGCAAAGCTGGAGGCATCACAATTCTGAACTTCAAGTCATATTACACAGCTGCAGTGATAAAGACAGTATGGTACTGGCACGACACATAGGTCAATGGATCAGAATAGAAAAGCCAGAAATAAACGCACAACTTTATGGTCAATTAATCTTTGATGAAGCAGGAAAGAGTATCCAGTGGAAAATAAGACAGTCTTTTCAGCAAATGCTGTTGGGAAAACTGGACAGCAACGTGCAAAAGAATGAAACTGAACCACTTTCTTTTACCTTACCCAAAAATTAACTCAAAGTGGATGAAAGACCTAAATGTGATACCTGAAACTATAAATATCCTAGTGGAGAAGACAGGCAGTAACCTCTTTGACATCAGCCGTAGCAACTTTTACAAGATATGTCTCCTGAGGTAAGGGAAACTAAAACAAAAATAAACTATTGGGACTTCCTCAAAATAAAAATCTTCTGCACAGTGAAGGAAATACTCAACAAAACTAAAAGACAACCTGTGGAATGGGAGAAGATATTTCAGGTGAAATTTCTGGTAAAGAGCTAGTTCTCAAAATATATAAAGAACTTAACACTCAAAAAACAAATAATCAAATTTAAAAATGTGCAGACGACATGAATAGACTTTTTCCAAAGAAAATATACAAATGGCTAACAGATACATGAAAAGATGCTCAACATTGCTCATCATCAGGGAAATGCAAATCAAAACTATAATGAGATATCACTTCACAGCAGTCAGAAAAGCTAAAATTAACAACTCAGGAAACAAAAGGTGTTGACAAGGATATGGAGAAAGGGGTACTCCCTTATACTGTTGGTGGGAATGCACCTGGCACATCCATTCTGGAAGCAGTATGGAGGTTCCTCAACAAGTTAAAAATAGAACTACCCTATGATTCAGTAATTGCACTGCTAGGTATTTACCTAAAGAATATGAGAAGTAATTCAAAGGGATACATGCACCGTGATATTTATAGCAGCATTATCTACAATAGCCAAACTATGGAAAGAGCTCAAGTGTCCACGGACTATTGAATGAACAAAGAAGAGGTGGTATATATGTACAATGGAATATTACTCAGCCATAAATCTTGCCATTTGCAATGACGTGGATGGAGATAGACAGTATTATGCTAAGTGAAATAAGTCAGTCAGAGAAAGACAAATATCATATGATTTGAATCATATGTGGAATTTAAGAAACCAAACAAATGAGCATAGGGAAATAGAGGCAAAGCAAGAGAATTTTAACTATAGAGAACAAACTGATGGTTATTAGAGGAGAGGCATGTGTGTGTGTGTGGGATGGGTTAAATAGGTGATGGGTATTAAGGAGGGCACTTATTGTGATGAACACCAGGTGTTGTATGGAATTGCTGAATCACTAAATTGTACACCTGAAACTAATATAACACTGTATGTTCACTAACAGGAATTTGAATTTTTTTTTTCAACGTTTATTTATTTTTGGGACAGAGAGAGACAGAGCATGAACGGGCGAGGGGCAGAGAGAGAGGGAGACACAGAATCGGAAACAGGCTCCAGGCGCTGAGCCATCAGCCCAGAGCCCGACGCGGGGCTCGAACTCACGGACCGTGAGATCGTGACCTGGTTGAAGTCGGACGCTTAACCGACTGCGCCACCCAGGCGCCCCAACTAACAGGAATTTGAATAAAAACTAATAATAATAATAATGGGAGGAACTAAACCTTCCAATACCTTGTTCATGGACTTCTAGCCTCCATAATGTAAGAAAATAAATTTGTGTTAAGCTATTCAGTTTCTGGTATTTTGTTATGGCAGCTCTATCAAAATAATACAAATTTTGGTGCAATTAAATGAGGTGCTATTATAACAAGTACTTAAAAATGTAGAAGTTACTTTGGAACTGGATTGTGCATAGAAGCTGGAAGAGCTTTGAGGTGCATGATAGAAAAAAAAAAACCTAGATTGTCTTGAAAAGACTTGGTAGGAATATGGACACTAAAGGTGATTATACTGAGATCTCAAATAAAAATAATAAAATATTATTCAATAACATTTCAAAATAGGAAGAAAGGTGTTCTCTGTTATTTTTTTTAATGTTTATTTATTTTTGAGAGAGACAGAGACAGAATGCGAGTGGGTTAGGGGCAGAGAGAGAGGAAGACACAGAATCGGAAGCAGGCTCCAAGCTCTGAGCTGTCAGCACAGAGCCTGACGCAGGGCTCAAACCCACAAACCAGGATATCATGACCTGAGCTGAAGTTGGAAACTCAACTGACTGAGCCACCAAGGCGCTCCAAGGTGTTCTCTGTTATAACATGGGAAATAATTTGGCCAAATTGCGTTGTAGTGTCTTGTGGAAAGTTGAAATTGTAGTGATGGTCATGGATATTTAAGGAGATTTCTAAGCAAAGTATTGAAAGCACATCCTGGTTTATCTTTGCTGCTTATAGTAAAATGTGAGAGCAGAATAATAAGTTGAAGAAATTGTTAAGGGAAAAAGAACCATAACTTGAATATTTGGAAAATTCTTAACTTATCCATATTGTGAAATACAAGAAAGCTTGCTCTGGAAAGAATACCAAAGTGTGGCTGGAAAACAGCTGCATAAAGAGATTACAGGTATAACTCATTGACTTAACCAGCCATATTAGCAGAAGCCAAGAATAGAGATGGAATTATATCAGAAGAAAAACTGCCAGGTTGAATTAAAGGGAATAGGGATGGGGCAAAATCAAGGAAAGCTGTTAGATTTCTGGGATTTGACAGGATGGGTCAATAGAACTATCCAGTTGTGAATATGAAGTTTTCTTCAAGAAAAGAGAATGACCTCCCAAATGACTGAATGATCAACAAGGCTGACACTCGGAGCTCAGAGCAATCACCATGATGAGTTGGAAGACAGAGAATTTAGCCAAAGAAGATTACTTTCTTTTAAGTTTTTATTTTAATTCCATTTAGTTAACAAAGGGTATTATATTAGTTTCAGGTGTACACTTGTAGTGATTGAACATTTCTATACATCACATGCTCATCACAAGTGCACTCCTTAATCCCCATCACCTATTTCACCCATCTGTCCACTCACCTCCCCTCTGAAAACCATCAATTTGTTTTGTTTGGTTTGTTCCCTATGATTAAGAGTCTACTTCTTGATTAACTCTCTTATTTTTCTCTTTGCTTGTTTGCTTTGTTTCTCTCTGTTTGTTTTGTTTCTTAATTCCACATATGAGTGAAACCATATGCTATTTGTCCTTCTCTGAGTGACTTATTTCACTTAGCATAATGCTCTCTAGGTCCATCAATGTCATCACAAATGGCAAGATTTCATTCTTATTTTTTGTATATTCCACTTTATATATATACCACATCCTCTTTATACATTCATCAAATAATGGACACTTGGGCTTCTTCCATATCTTGGCTATTGCAAATAATCCTCCAATAAATGTAGGGGTGCATGTATCACTTTGAATTAGTGTTTTTGTATTCTTCAGGTAAATACCCAGGAGTGTGATAGATGGGTAATCAGGTAGTTATTTTTAAGTTTTTTGGGGAAAATCTATACTTTTTTCTAGAGGCTGCACCAGTTTGCATTCTACCAACAGTGCAGGAGTATTCCTTTTTCTCCACATTCTCACCAACACCTGTTGTTTCTTGTGTTATTAATTGTAGCCATTCTGACAGGTGTGAGGTGTAGTTTTGATTTGCATTTCCCTGATGATGAGTGTTGTTAAACATCTTTTCATGTATCTGTTAGTCATCTGGGTGTATTCTTTGGAAAAATGTCTATTCATGCATTCTGCCTATTTTTAAACTGAATTATTTGTTTTTTGGGTGTTGAGTTTTATGAGTTTTTTATATATTGTGGAGATGAAACCTTTATCAGATATGTTATTTACAAATATCATCTCCCATTATGTAGCTGCCTTGTAGTTTTTTATTTTGCTGTGCAGAGCTTTTAATCTTGATGAAGTCCCAATAGTTTATTTTTGATTTTGTTTCCTTGCCTCAGGAGACTTATTTAGAAAAAAAAGTTGTTATGGCTTATATCATAAGTTGTTATGCCTGTAGAATATGCTAGAATTTTTATGGTTTCAGGTCTATTGAGGCTTTTTTTGTAGGCTAACATGTTATCTATTCTGTAGAATGTTCCATGTACACTTGAAAAGAATATGTATTCTGCTGGGTTTTTTGGATGGAATATTCTGAACAAATCTGTTAAATTCACCTGGTACAATGTGTCATTCAAAGTAGTTTTCTTGTTGATTTTCTTTTTTTTTAAGTTTATTTATTTATTTTGAGAGAGAGAGAAAGAGCACAAGTGGGGGAGGACCATACAGAGAGAGGGAGAGAGAGAGAATCCCAAGCATGCTCTGCCCTGTTATGCCCCAGTGGGGTCGAACTAATGAACCATGAGATAATGACTTGAGTTGAAACCAAGAGTGGGAAGCTTAGCTGACTGAGCCACCCAGGCTCACCCTTGTTGATTTTCTATTTGGATGTTCTGTTCACTGATGTAAGTGTAGCATTAAAGTCCCCTACTATTATTGTATTACTATCAATTAGTTACTTTATGTTTGATATTAACTGTTATATGTATTTGGGTACTCTCACATTGGGTGCATAAATATTTGCAATTGTTGTATTTTCTTGATGTATTATCTCCTTTATTATATACAGTGTCCTTCTTTGTTCCTTGTTACAATCTTTGTTTTGAAGTCTATTTTTCCAATATAACTATTGGAAATAGTTGGCTATTGGAATACTCTGGCTTTCTTTTAACATCCATTTGCATGCATGAGCAATATTTCTGCATCCCCTCACTCTCAATACACAGGTGTCTTTAGGTCTAAAATGAGTCCCTTGCAGGCAGTATATATAGATAGGTTTGTTTTTGTTTTTTGTTTTTTGTTTTTAATTTAAATCCAAATTAGTTAGCATATAGGGCAACAATGATTTCAGGAGTAGGTTCCTTAGTGCCTCTTACCCATTTATCCCATCCCCCCTCCCACAACCCCTCCAATAACCCTCAGTTTGTTCTCCATATTTGTGAGTCTCTTCTGTTTTGTTCCCATCCCTGTTTTTATATTATTTTTGTTTCCCTTCCCTTATGTTCATCTGTTTTGTCTCTTAAAGTCCTCATATGAGTGAAGTCATAGGATTTTTGTCTTTCTCTGACTAATTTCACTTAGCATAATACCCTCCAGTTCCATCCATGTAGTTGCAAATGGCAAGATTTCATTCTTTTTGATTGCCGAGTAATACTCCATTGTGTATATATGTGTGTATATATATATGTGTGTATATATATATATATATATATATATATATATATATATATATCACATCTTCTTTATTCATTCATCCATTAATGGACATTTTGGCTCTTTCCATACTTTGGCTATTGTTGATAGTGCTGCTATAAACATGGGGGTGCATGTGTCCCTTCAAAACTGCACACTAGTATCCCATGGATAAATACCTAGTAGTGCAATTGCTGGGTCGTAGGGTAGTTCTATTTTTAGTTTTTTGAGGAACCTCCACTCTGTTTTCCAAAGTGGATGCACCAGCTTGCATTCCCACCAACAATGCAAAAGAGATCCTCTTTTTCTGCATCCTCACCAACATCTGTTGTTGCCTGAGTTGTTAATGTTAGCCACTCTGCCAGGTGTCAGGTGGTATCTCATTGTGGTTTTGATTTGCATTTCCCCGATGATGAGTGATGTTGAGCATTTTTTCATGTGTTGGTTGGCCATCTGGATGTCTTCTTTGGAGAAGTGTCTATTCATGTCTTTTGCCCATTTCTTTACTGGATTATTTGTTTTTTTGAGTGTTGAGTTTGGTAAGTTCTTTATAGATTTTGGATACTAACCCTTTATCTGGTACGTCATTTGCAAATATCTTCTCCCATTCTGTCATTTGCCTTTTAGTTTTGCTTATTGTTTCCTTCACTGTGCAGAAGCTTTTTATTTTGATGAAGTCCCAGTAGTTCATTTTTGACTTGTAAGGTTTTTAGGAGTGTATTGTTTAATTTCCACCTCATTATGAATTCCCCAAATTTCTTTCTGTTATCCATTTATGATACAATATCTTAGTGGTCACAGATTATGAATTGAATGATTTCAATTCTTTTAAATATAGTGATGTGGATTTTATGGCTTAACAAATAATCTTTCTGGAGAATGCTCCATGGCATTTGGGCAATATGTATATTCTATTATTGTTGTATCTGTATTTCTACAGATGCCTGTTAGGTGTTAAGTTTTTTATTTCTTAATTAATCTTGCCTAATTGATCTATTTTTTAAGAGTCTATGGAGGTAAAATTGACAAAAATTTTACATATTTAAGGTTTAAAACACAATGATTTCATAGAAGTATGCACTGTGAAATGATTACCACAATCAAGTTAATTAATACAGCCCTCACCTCATATAGTTACCTTTTTTTTTTGTTTACTAAGGTGAGAATATTTAAGACATCTGTTTGCAAATTTTGAGTATACAATACAGTATTAACTACAGTCATTATGCTTTACATTAGATTCTTAGAAACTATTTTTTTAAAATTTTTTTTAACGTTTATTTATTTTTGAGACAGAGAGAGACAGAGCATGAACGGGGGAGGGGCAGAGAGAGAGAGGGAGACACAGAATCGGAAGCAGGTTCCAGGCTCTGAGCCATCAGCCCAGAGCCCGACGCGGGGCTCGAACTTACAGACCGCGAGATCGTGACCTGAGCTGAAGTCGGATGCTTAACCGACTGAGCCACCCAGGCACCCCTAGATTCTCAGAAACTATTAATCTTAAAACTGAAGTTATTACCCTGTGACCAAAATCTGCTCACTTTCCTCACCCCTTAGCCCCTGAAAAGTACCATTCCACTCTCTGATTTTATGAATTTGACTTTTTAAGATTTAATATATAAGTAAATTTATATAGTACAGTTGGCATTTGAACAACATGGGTTATAACTGTGCAGGTCCACTTATACATGGACTTTTTTTTTTTACAGTATAGTATTGTAAATGTATTTTTTCCTTATAATTTTTAAAGTTTTCATTTTAGTTCCAATTAGTTAACATACACTGTTATGTTGGTTTCAGGTATACAATATAGTGATTCAGCACTTCCATACATCACCCTGTGCTCATTGCAAGTTAACTCCTTAACCTTTATCACCTATTTAACTATCCCCCCATTTATAATCATCCCCACTGGTAAACATCAGATTTTTACTTATAATTGAGGGACTGTTTCTTCTCTCTCTCTCTCTTTCTCTCTCTCTCTCTTACCTTTTCCTTTTCTTTGTTTTGTTTCTTAACTTCCACATATGAGTCAAATCATACTGTATTTGTCTTTCTCTGGTTTATTTTGCTTAACATTATACTTTTTAGATCCATCCACATCACTGCAAATGGCAATATTTCATTTTTCTTTTTTTATATATTCCATTGTGTGTGTGTGCGTATTCAAATTATGGATGTTATAACAATGATGCTATAAACATCGGGGAGCATGTGCCCCTTCAAATCAGTATATTTATATTGTTTGGTTAAGTACTTAGTAGTGCAATTACTGGATCCTAAGGTAGTTCTATTTTTAACTTTTTAAACATCCATGCTGTTTTTCAGAGTGGCTGCACCAGTTTGTATTCACACCTACAGTGTAAGAGGGTGCTCCTTTCTCCACATCTTTGCCAACATCTCATTTCCTAAGTTGATAATTTTAGCCATTCTGACAGGTGTGAGGTGGTATCTCATTGCAGTTTTTATTTGAATTTCCCTGATGATGAGTGACGTTTAGCATCTTTTCATGTGTCTGTTAGCCATCTGGATGTCTTCTTTGGAAAAATGTCTATTCATGTCTTTTGTCTATTTCTTCACTGGATTACTTGTTTTGTTTTGTTTTTGACGGGGCTTGTTGACTTTGGTAAGTTCTTTATAGATTTTGGATATTAACCCTTTATAGATATGTAATTTGCAAATACCTTCTCCCATTCTGTCAGTTGCCTTATAGTTTTGTTGATTGTTTCCCATGCTGTGCAGGATCATTTTATCTTCTTTTAAAAATATTTTTAACATTTATTTATTTTTGAGAGAGAGAGAGAGAGAGAGAGAGAGAGAGCACTAGTGGGGGAGGGGCAAAGAGAGAGAGGGAGACAGAATCTGAAGCAGGCTCTAGGCTCCAAGCTGTCAGCACAGAGCCTGATGTGGGGCCTGGACTCACGAACTGTGAGATCATGACCTAAGCTGAAGTCATACATTCAACCGACTGAGCCACCCAGGTGCCCCCAGAAGCATTTTATCTTGATGAGGTCACAATAGTTCATTTTTGCTTTTATTTCTCTTGCCTCCAGAGACATATCAAGTAATAAGTTGCTGAAGCCTGAATCAAAGAGGTTGCTGTTTTATCTTCTAGAATTGTGATGGTTCCCTGTATCACATTTAGGTCTTTTGTCTATTTTGACTTTATTTTTGTGTATGGTGTACGAAAGTGGTCCAATTTCATTCTTCTTAATGTTGCTGTCCAGTCTTCCCAGCACCCTTCATTGAAGACACTGTCTTTTTTCCGTTAGATATTCGTTCCTGCTTTTCAAAAGATTATTTGACCATATACTTGTGGGCCCATTTCTGGGTGTTCTGTTCAATTGATCTATGTATCTGTTTTTGTATCAGTACCATACTGTCTTGATTACTACAGCTTTGTAATATAACATGAAGGCTGGAATTGTGATGTCTTCAGCTTTGCTTTTCTTTTTCAAGGTTTCTTTGGCTATTCTGTGTCTTTTGTGGTTCTATGCAAATTTTAGGATTGTTTGTTCTAGCTCTGTGAAAACTGCTGATGTTTGTTTGATAGGTATTACACCAAAGGTGTAGATTGCTTTTGTATTATAGACATTTTAACAACGTTTGTTCTTCCAATCCATGACGATGGAACGTTTTTCCATTTTTTTGTATACTCATCAGCTTCTTTCATTAGTGTTGTATCATTTTCCAAGTACAGATCTTTTATCTCTTGGGCTATGTTTACTACTAGGTATCTTATGGTTTTTAGTGCAATTGTGAATGGGGTTGATTCCTTGTTTTCCCTTTATGCTGCTTCATTATTGGTGTATAGGAATGCAACAAATTTATGCACATTGATTTTTTTTATCCTGTGGCTTTATTGAATTCATTTAGTAGTTCTAATAGTTTTGGTGGAATCTTTAGCATTTTCTGTATAGAGTATTATGTTATCTGCAAATAGTAAATTTTTTACTTTTTCCTTACCACTTTGAATGTGCTTTATTTCCTTTTGTTGTCTAGTTTCTGTGAATAGGAATTCAAGTACTATGTTGAATTAAGGTGATGAGAGTGAACATGCGTGTCTTGTCCCTGACCTTACAGGGAACACTCTCAGTTTTTCCCCATTGAGGGTAATATTTGCTGTGGGTTTTTTTTTGTATGTGGCCTTTATTATGTTGAGGTATGTTCCCTCTAAACTTACTTTGTTGAGGGTTGTATTTTTTCAAATGCTTTTCCTGAATATATTAAGATAATCATGTTTTTATACTTTCTCTTATTGATGTGATGTATCACATTGATTGATTTGAGAATTTTGAACCACCCTTGAAGCCCAGGGATAAACCCCACTTGATCATGATGAATGTTTTTTTTTTAATGTATGGGATTTTGTTTGCTGGTTTTGCATCAAAGTTCATCAGTTATTTGTCTGCTGTTACCTTTTTTTTAATGATGTCTATCTGACTTTGGTATAGAGTGATACTCACCTTAGAGAATGAATTTGGAAGTTTTCCTCCTCCTATTTTTTGGGAGTTTGAGAATAATAGGTATTAGCTCTTCTTTAAATGTTTTGTGGAATTTCCTTGTGAAGCCATCTGGTCCTGGGCTTTTGTTTGTTGAGATTTTTTTAAATTACCGATTCAATCTCCTTGATGGTAACCAGCCTGTTCAAATTTCTATTCCTTTCTGCTTCAGTTTTGGTAGGTTATGTGTTTCTAGGAATTTATTAATTTCTTCCCAGTTGTCAAATTTGTTGGCATAGTTTTTCATAATATTGTCTTACCATGGTTTGCATTTTTGTTGTGGTGGTTTTTATTTTTTCCTCTTTTATTCTTGATATTGTTTATTTTAATTCTCTTTCTCTTTCTCCTTGATGAATTTATCATGTTTTTTATCTTTTCAAAGAACTAGTTCTTAGTTTCCTTGATCTGCTGTATTGTGTTTTTAGTTTCTATACAATTTATTTCTACCCTAATATTATTTCTTTCCTTCTGCTGGCTTTGGGTGTTGTTTTTCTTTTCCTACCTTCCTTAGGTGTAAGTTTAGGTTATTTTCTGAACTTCTTTTTGCTTCTTGAGTTAGGCCAATGTGGTTACAAACTTCCCTCTTAGAACTGCTTTTGCTACATTCCAAAAGTTATGGACTGTTTTGTTTTCATTTCCATTTGTTTCCATGTATTTTTTAAAATGTTTTTAAAAATTTATATCTAAATTAGTTAGCATATAGTGCAACAATGATTTCAGGAGTAGATTGCTTAGTGCCCCTTACCCATTTAGCCCCTTCCCCCTCCCACAACCCCTCCAGTAACCCTCAGTTTGTTTTCCATATTTATGAGTCTCTTCTGTTTTGTCCCCCTCCCTGTTTTTATATTATTTTTGTTTCCCTTCCCTTATGTTCATCTGTTTTGTCTCTTAAAGTCCTCATATGAGTGAAAAAGAAAACCAAAGCAGGAGGCATCACAATCCGAAACTTTAAGCTATACTACAAAGCTGTAATCATCAAGACAGTGTGGTACTGGCACAAGAACAGACACTCAGATCAATGGAACAGAATAGAGAACCCAGAAATGGACCTACAAACGTATGGCCAATGAATCTTTGACAAAGCAAGAAAGAATATCCAATGGAATAAAGACAGTCTCTTCGGCAAGTGGTGCTGGGAAAACTGGACAGCGACATGCAGAAGAATGAACCTGGACCATTTGTTTTCCATGCATTTTTAATTTATTTCTTGATTTCTTCGTTTACCCATTCATCATTTATTAGTATGTTATTTAACCTAAATGTGTTTGTAGTCTCTCCAGATTTTTTCCTGTAGTTGGTTTCTAGTTTCATAGTATTGTGATCAGAAAAGACACATGGTATGACTTTGAACTTGCATTTGTTGAGGCTAGTTTTGTGGGCTACTGTGTGATCTATTCTAGAGAATGTTCCATGTGAACTTGAAAAGAATGTGTATTTTTCTGTTTTAGAATGAAATGTTCTGAATATATCTGTTAAATCCATCTGGTCCAGTTTGTAATTCAAAGATATTGCTCCTTATTTTCTGTTCAGGTTATCTGTCCATTGGTGTAAATGTGCGTGTTAATTTCCCCTACTATTATTATATTATTATATATTATTTCCTTTAGTTTATTATTAATTGTTTATGTATTAACTGCTCCTATTTTGGGTGCATAGATATTTACAATTGTTACATCTTCTGGTTGGATCGTCTCCTTTAATATCACATAGTGCCCTTCTTAGTTTCTTGTTGCAGACTTTGTTTTAAAGCCTATTTTGTGTGACATATGTTTGCTACTTTGGCTTTCCTTTGACATCCATTTGCATGATCAATGTTTCTCCATTTCCTAACTTTCTATCTGTGGGTGTCTTTAGGCCTAAAATGAATCTTTTGTAGGCAGAATATAGATGGGTCTTGTTTTCATGTTCACTCTATTATCCTATGTCTTTTGATTTTAGTATTTGGTTCATTTACATTGAAAGTAATTATTGATAAATATGCACTTATTGCCATGTTATTACTTATTTTGTGGTTGTTTTGTAGTTTTTCTCTTATCCTTTCTTCATTTGCTCTTTTATGGTTTGCTGTGTGTCTTTAGCATTATACTTGGATTTCCAACTATTTATTCTTTTTCCTATTATTGTTTTTTGATTTGCAGTTATCGTTCTGTTTATATCTAACATTTTCTGCATATAGCAGCCTATGTTAAACTCATGTCTGCTTAATTTTGTACTAATTTATTCCTCTCCATCCACATTTCAGATATTTGGCATCATATTTTATATCCTTTTATTTTGTGCTTGTTGAGTGATTTTTATAAGTATACTTAATATTTTTTTTTGCTTTTGTACTTTCTATTTTTCTTACTCTTACTTATGATTTTTGTTTCCCACTGAGAGGTTTTTAATCTTTTTTGTTGGGCTGGTTTAGTGGTCATGAATTCTTTTAACGTTTGTTTTCTAAGAAACTATTCAGCTTTCCTTATATTCTGAATGATAGCCCTGCTGGAAAAGTATTCTTGGCTATAGACTTTTCCCTTTCAACACTTTGAATGCATAATGCTATTTCCTTTGGGCCTGCAAGGTTTTTGTTGAAAAATCATCTGATATACTTATGGGGTTTCCTTTGTATGTAATTGTCTTCTTTTCTCTTACAGCTTTTAATATTCTTTCAGAATCATTATATTTTGCCATTTTAATTACTATGTGTCTTGGTGTGGACCTCCTAGGGTTGAATTTGTTGGGGAACTTTATGTGTGTTGAATCTGGATCTGTTCCCCTCCCCCGATTCAGGAAATTTTCAGCCATTATTTCTTCAAATATATTTTGTGCCCTCCTTTCTCTCTCTTCTCCTGGAGTCCCTATAATGTGAATTTTATTACACGTGATGAGGTCAATGAGTTCTTTAGGTCTATTCTCATTGTGCAGTATTTGTTTGTCTCTCACCTATTCATCTTGATTGTTTTCTACTATTCTCTCTTCCAGGTCACTGATACTGTCCTCTGCTTCCTGTAGCCTATTCTTTATTCATCTGTTGTATTTTTTTATTTCATTTATTGAGTTCTTTATCTCTGATGTTATTTTTATCTGTTTGTCAAATTCTCACTGATATCCTCCATCCTTTTCTGAAACCCAGTGGGTATCTTTATGATTGTTACTTTAAATTATGTATCAGACATATTACTTATTTCTCCTTCACTTAGATCTCTTGCTGTGATTTTTCTCGTGTTCTTCCATTTGGCACATATTCCTCTCTCTCCTCATTTTGTCTACCTCTCTGTGTTTGTTTTTCTGTGTCAGGAAAGTCTGTTATATCTTCTACTCTTGAAAGTAGTGACTTTGTGAAGAAAAGGTCATGTAGTGCTCTGCAGTGCAGTGTCTTCCGTTCACTAGAACCTGGTACCCATGTATGTTGCTTGCATCCTGATATCGTGTCTGAGTCACTTTTCCTTTCATTTCAGACATCTATACTGACTTCTTGCCTGTTGTGGGTTTTTCTTACTGTCTTTAATGTTAGTGAGAACCAGGGAGGCCAGCTGAGGTGGTGTCACACAAGAAGGGCTCAGGGGTGTGGTGTTAGTGTTAGAAAATTTTGCACTGAGTCTATAGTCCTTGAACAGATCCCCAGAAGCATGTTGGCTGCTTGGCCATGGCACAGAGAGTCAGTGACTAGGCAGGGTGTGTGTGGCCTTAATAAAATGCATGCTGAGCTAAAGGCTGAGGCAAATAGGCTTGGAGTGGATGAGTTCTTGGGAGAACTTGTGGGTGGGGTGCACTGCTAGCAGATTATGTAACAATTGTCTGTGCAGTGCTATATCCTGCAGGTGTCTCTATGTTTATGTTGGGGAGTGGGGGAGGAAAAGGCATCCACCAGCTCCTTTGTTTCTAGAGCAGTCCCCCAGCACATTCTGAAATCAATATAAACAGACCTCCTCACTTTATGCAAGCTGTCACTTCTATGTTGTCTCCCTTTGAGTTACTGTCTTTTTAATAGATATAGATAGAGACCAAGCTATCAATGGCCTTACCAGTTTACCCAGTGCTGAGTTGGCTGACTTTTAAAGTTACAGGCTCAAAGTCCTATTGGCTATACAAACTCATGGAATTCAGCCCCTCTCGTTTTCAAATCCAGACATTATGGGGATTTGTTTTCCCCATGTGGGATCCCCGGTGCTTTTCCCTGTCTGCTATTGCGGCTCCCTCCTTTCTGTGAGCAACTCTTTTCTGCCCTTTCTACCCTTCTAACTTCTACTTTTTCTAACTTCTCTGATGTGCCTTTTCCACACCTTATTTGTGGAGTTTGTTCTGCTAGTCTTTGGATAACTCTCTAGTTTATTTACTCAGATGTGAGTGATATCTAGTTGTAATCATGGAATGACGTGAGTTTAAGGTCTTCCTACTTTGCCATCTTCCCATGCCTCCTTCATAACTGAGTTACTTTCTTACAGGGTTGTTATTTATACTATATTAAGACAGTGAACATTTCAGCTTTAGTTTATTGAAGCTGACAGTATGGTAATTTCCCAAGCTTCTTCATATCCACTTCTGTATGGTGCTAGGGATATGGCAATGTTGACACACACACACACACACACACACACACACAGACATTATAACAGAGTAAATAATGTTGCAAAAATTGATTTTCAAAATTTACCACTTAGGTTATTCAAGCAAGAATTAATCCACACCAAAACAACACTTTATATAAACTTGATTTCAGAAATTTTGTCTCCCTTCTCTATCCTAAGCAACATTTTCCCACATTAGAACAATAATATTACTACTAAGTTCTCATCTACTGATTTAATCCCTAGATATAACTTTATATTTTTACCTGATCTGCACTTACAGTTCCTTCTTTAATTTTTTGTCTCCGTTAATACTAAAAACTAAAATTTTTCTATTTAGCGACATTATTTCTATTACACACACACACACACACACACACACACACACACAGCTAAACTCTCTAGATAAAGGAGTCATATCAACACTTTCTCTATGTGTTTTTCCAATTTTCTCTTAAGTCATCTTAAGCCAAACCAACAGCATGATTACTAACACTTCAGTATCTATTCCATAATGCCAACTTTGTTATAATCTCTCAATGTGATTACAATTTTTTATAAATAAGACAGTAAGTAATAAGTTCACCACATACTTAGGCTGGCCTGGAGAAAAGACCTTGGATTTATTTTCACACAGTCTATTTAGAAAATACTGACAGAAAATAATTGTGAAATGTTATGTGCAAAGAGACTTTAACCTGCTAACCCTACTTGGAATGCATGACCTGTAGCCTCACTCGAGTTGAATAAGGCATGTTTGATATGTAAATCTTACTCAACATTACTCTATCTGTATATATACAAAGTGCACTGACAACTAGATATTTTTGTTTCTCCGTATCAGGCGCGCGCACACACACACGCACACACACACACACACACACACACACACCTAGGCTTCTATATGAATTAAGTCATAAAATATTTATAGGGTGGTTAGTGCAAAATAAAACTGTGCATGAGTAACTATTAGATCTCTCAATGATATGACATTAGTCCATTTTGCATATTACAGACTTCTATAAAGCTAAGTAAACATCATGTTAGATTAAAATTCTCTATATCCTGTGTGATTAATTTACCACCTAACTCAGGTACCATAACTATACCTTTATATTTATTTTCTTATTCTTTCACTCTCAATTATGAATTGCCAGCACTAAAGACAAACACATGAAAAGAAAAATCCATACAACAAACATAAATCTGCTCAAATTTATCTGGAAAGAAACAAATAGAATGCCAGAATCTTAAAAATTCCTACTATAATCAGGAAGCTATCCTGATTATTTTTTATGGGAACACTTTTTTATCAGTGTAATAAATTTTGTCCTCCATTGTCATTCTTGCATATATTATCAGAATGTAGCTTATTATAAATAAATATTTTATTAAAGCTGTAATTTATTCAATGGCTTTTTCAGAACATCTAAATCTTAGAATACTAATTTTGCTTTGCAATTAATAATAATATTTAAGTGATTAGTAATGAAAGTCTATCTTGGTATGACTGTCAGTGTAATGTTACAATTTACTGAAAATGTATGTGGCTTTTTATAAATATAATTTATTGTCAAATTGGCTTACATACAACACCCAGTGCTCATCCCAACAAGTGTCCTCCTCAACCCATCACCCAATTTCCCTCTCCCCCACCCCTCCATCCACCTTTAGTTTGTTTTTTGTATTTAATAGTCTCTTGTGGTTTGCCTCCCACCCTCTCTGTTTAGAAGACCATGGGGGAAGCGGAGGGGAAAAATAGATGAAAATATATGTGTTTAAAAGACAACACTCAACCTATCCTGAAAACATCAATCTTTAGGTACCAAGTAACACATTTACAAATATTAGACGATATTCCTAAGAAATGTGTTAGCTAATATTTGGGTTAGTTTGATGAGATATTTCATTTTATTTTGTTTCATTTTATTTTCATTTTTAAATGAAGTTTAAAAAATTTAAAAATGTCATTTTTAAATGTTTATTCATTTTGAGAGAGAGAGAGAGCAGGGAAGGGGCAGGGAGACAGAGAGAGAGAGGAAGAGAATACCAAGTATTTTCTGCACTGTTGGTTAGCACAGAGCCTGATGCAGGACTTGATCCCATAAACCGTGAGATAATGCTCTGAGCCAAAAATCAAGAGTTGGATGCTTAACCTACTGAGCCACCCAGGTACCCCTGAGATATTTTAACTTTCTATTAAAATATATGTGTAGAAAAGTGCATATATGAAAATTGTTTACATTAGGGCTTTACATTAGGGACTTTAAGGACATTAAGGACTTTAAGTAATAATATATCAATGTAGGTTCAGTATACTACTCTAATGTAGTATACTGTAGTAAATGTAACTTCTAAAATTTGCACCATCCAAACCAATTAATCAAGACAGAAAAATCACAAATATTCCAAACATTGCAGAAACCACCCAGTTATCTTATTTCCATGACTATCTCCCATATGACTTTCCATGAGTAACTCATTTTCAGATCATAGATTAGTAAATATTCAAGAGATATAGATAAGATAATTTCAAAATAGAACTACCTGGCATGTAGAGAACACTGCATCCACAATGATATAATTACATGCTAGTGTAATTATAACTGTAATATTTATTAAATTGTGCCATACCCGGGGCCATGACAGAGATAAAAAATTATTCTAAAGTAATAACATCAAAGTATGTTTTTTATCATATGAAATTAGGTTAGGAATGAGTAATAAAAGTCAAAAGAAAAAGCCTAACTTCTTGGAAATTAACCAATGCCTTTATAAATAATCCATAATTCAAAAATAAATCAACATAGAAACTAGAAAATATATTTATATGAGTAATAGTGAGGATGTAAATGCTAAACTTGTGCTCATGAAACTAGAAAGTGCTTACAAGGAAATTTAGAGTGAAAAAAATATATTAGAATCAGGGAATGCTAAAAAATCAATCAATTCTATTTTACAAGAATCTAGATAAAGATAAATAATAATCCAGAAGAGTATAAGGAAAACTTAAAGAGGTTGAGAGCAGAAATAAGCAAAATAAAAAGCATGCTTATAAAAGGAAAAAATAGCAAAAAATAATAATTTGAAATAATATGATTGAAATCCTCCTAGCAAGATCAATCAAGAATGATAGATAACAGATATGAATGTCTGTAAGAAATACAAAATAAGAAGATATTACTAAAAAATTTACTGTAATGAATTTGATGTTTCAAATAAAATGTTCATCTAACTAGTAAGAATCTTGAGCAAATGATGCAGTCACAAAGAGAGCAAAATTATATAATCACATTTTTATAAACAAAAAAATAACAAAAAAATAAAAAAAGTGAAATACATTTTTAGAAGAATTGCATTTGGGGCTATGAGGCTGGATCTGGTCATAAGGAAGATTCTATTGCGTTATATTTTTATTGTATATCTGAGTTCTGTACTATTATAGCATACTAATATGGACAATTTACTGCATAGATATTATGCATCAATATGCTATTATACTGTTTGGATTGAGTTAGTAGCACCAATTCCATGAACCTGTGAATCTACTAATGGTAACAAATAGACAAGTAGGGGATTGCGAGAATACGCTTTTTAAATAAAAACATGTCCTGGGGCGCCTGGGTGGCTCAGTCGGTTAAGCGGCCGACTTTGGCTCAGGTCATGATCTCATGGTCCGTGGGTTCAGGCCCCCCGTCGGGCTCTGTGCTGACAGCTCAGAGCCTGGAGCCTGTTTCAGATTCTGTGTCTCCCTCTCTCTTACCCTCCCCAGTTCATGCTTTGTCTCTCTCTGTCTCAAAAAATAAATAAACGTTAAAAAAATTAAAAAAAAAACAAAAAAACAAAAAAACATGTCCTATTGGTCCTGATATCTGTATGCCTGTTCAAAGGTTTGTTAATGATTGAGGTTCTAGAGTCATTTCAATACCTGGCAGAAATAATTCCCTCTTTGATCTATGACTGAGTCCTTTAGAATTACCTCCTATTGTTCTAGAGAATAAATATAAATAAAAAATCCATAATAAATTAATACAAAAATAAGTAGTACTTGATAGGAGTTGTGACAGAACTTTGTTAAGAAAAAATTGCCTTTTTTTCAATATATGAAATTTATTGTCAAATTGGTTTCCATACAACACCCAGTGCTCATCCCAAAAGGTGCCCTCCTCAATACCCATCACGCACCCACCCCTCCCTCCCACCCCCCAAAAATTGCCTATTCATAAAGCATTTACCACTAGGTCCCAAGTAACACAAAATCCTCAACAAGGCATGCCAGGAAATATAGAAACCATTTTTCTTAAGGATGCATATTTCAAGTTTTAGTAAGAAATCATAATGATATGATATTTCCATATCTCTCCATTTGATGCTTTTAACATCATATCTTTTTAAGTACAGAATAGTATTGCAAATTGAACCATTTTGTGTTTCAAAATAATTATTGAGAATTTAATCATATAAAAATTTTATGGTCTTAAAGAGATCTAACAAAATTTCACATATGGCTTCTCATGTTGTAAAACTGAGAAACAATTCAAGTCAATCCTCAAAAATTAAGGTAGAAGCAGAAATGTAATGCAGTGTGACCACAAAAGCTTTGTGAATCATGGAGTCTCTCTTCTGAAATTTCAATAATTAAACAAACACAGAAAATCTGATAATATTTGGATTTCACTCTAACAATTTTTTATCTGATCTGAAACTGCCAAAAAAATTCTCTTAAATTCTACATGTTTCCATCAAAGCAGAAAATAATTACAATGAAAAAACAAATTATAACAATACAATAATGTAGATAACCCTGATAAGAGTCTCAATGAGGAAAATGACACATTATAAAAATATTCATAAATAAGCTTCTTAAAAGATGAACACAGAGACCTCAGGACCTGGCACACAGAATTTGACATATGAACTTCAAAAGATCTTTGTTGTTACTCACCTCTATTCCTTGAAGTGGAAAACCTGATTCCAATCCTATCTCAGCAAAACTTGACAGAAAGAAAAGCAAAAACAAGGTATCAAAAAATATTCAACAGCAAAATTAACAAAAAACTAAAATTGGTTCCATTGTCATTATTTAATATAGGCATACATTTTTTTTCTTCTTTTAGTCCAAATGGGAATTTCAGTACCCACTACTATTGCTTCTCTCCTTATTAATTCATTCATTTTTATTCTCTTATTTGTTACTTAAGAACATATTTTCTATATACAAGTATCTCTCTACAACTGTGTGTTCAAAGTGAGAAAATGGAGCAAGTCTTGGATTACTGATCATATCTAAATGTGCATAGTGCCTTATAAAATAGGACACAAATGCTTTTTTCTTAGAAAAATATAAATCATGCTAACAGTGGTATTGTGTTGGCACTGAGAGGTCACCAAAGAGAGCCAGGCCTTGAAAGTCTTTTTTGTTCTAGTAAAGGGCAATTCATCTGAACCTCAGATTGACATCTGGAATCAATCCCTCAGGATCCTCAGACAATTGTGCTCATCATTGATCTAGGCAGGCACCCTCCCAACAAATAATCATTTCCATAACCAGGCTGATTTTGTGTAGATTTGATTAAAGAACAGTAAACATGTAGTAGACATTTTATTTAGTATCTTAATAATATGATTCATATATATATACCATTAAAATGCTACCTTTGTTCTAATAAATTAGATAAGATATATTGAGGATATATAAAACCCTTTAATCAGCTAAAATTTTAAGGAGCAAATGAGGTAGCAAAAATAATATGATTATAGTATAAATATAAGTAGAAGCATCTATATTATGAATATTTCAGATAAATATAAAAAATCAGTATTTATCACAGTTGAATTTCACTACAAGATTATTTTTATTCAATACAAAATTGTGAAAAAAAGAAATATGGAAATGATTCCCCAAAGTTATTCAAGTTATTTTGAAAAGATATATTAAAAAGTAAAGAAACAATAATGAGGATTCCTTGATCCACGTAGGTATATTCATTGGGAAAAATATCTATCATTAAAATATTTTTCCTTGAACTTTTGAAAGAACTAACTCACAGATTTTGAAATACTGATACCACTGGCCAAAAACACATAAGAATTTCAAAAGTACCAGGATAGCAACTAACCTTTCTTTCTTGAAAGTAACTTGTTCACTTGAAAAAAAAATAGTAACCTGTTCTAGCTTTTGACCTGAAAAACATTACCAAAAAAGAAAAGATGAGACAATGCATCAAATTAATTAAAAATAAGACATAACATTTGTTCTGTTTTAATCATACAGACACCCCTTGCCACAAACATCATAGTTGCTTGGTCCTTTGTTACTTCGTCATATCATTTATTCACTTATTTCCTTCCAGAGTTATTTACTTTCCAAATGGCCAATAATTTTCTTCAATGAGCTATTCAAATATGTACACAGCAGTTTCTCTAAAATGGGAAATTCTAAAGCTATATTCCACCCAATATAGACTAAAAATACATTGTGATGTTAAAAATGCCCTGTGATGTGAAAAACTAAAAGCACATAGTAGGAGTATTATGAGATTATTTAGGAGTATTATGAGAGGGTATTATAAGGGGTATTCTGAAGATTATTGATGACCTCATCAATTGAACAATACTAAAATTGTTACTTGTCTTATTAGAAGACCACTCAGCTGGACCTCAGCAACCCCAAGTACTTATGCTTATTAATGATCCAGACAGGACAAGTACCAACCAATAAAATTTCCTCACACCACATTAATGTTTTTAACAAGTTAACACTTGCATTTGCCTTACAGTGAAAAACAGCACAGGTAGACATTTAACTTGACTTTAGTATATCTGGTTTTAATGGCAATTCCAGAAGCTTCCCAGAATCCTTCTCTTTAGAGTGATACATAAAGTGATATTGCAGTGGGTGAGTTTTCAATTCTGATATATTTATTCAATAAGATAGAACCAGAATCAAAAGTTATCTGTGAAGTTGGATTATATCACTTAAAATATTATTAAGTTATGTTAAGACCTGAAAACAGTATACAATGTGATACTACTTTCATTTGATAGGTCTATAGTCCCTGGCCAGAGAAGATACATGTTCATATTGAAAGCATAGTATCATTGTCCCCATACCATTCTGTTTTATTTCACTAGGAGCAACTTTATTTCAGTACACAACACACACAAGCCAAATGTATTCCATGACTTGCCCTCATTAATCTGGAAGTGCTTCCAAACATATGGATTTTTAAACACAAAATCCAGTTCTCCTTACTAATGTACAATATACATTTCCTTTCAGAAGTCACAGAAAACATCCTACAAGAAGGATATTTTTGTCATTTTCCTGATATTGCTGATTTTCCAACATCTGAATTAGGTTTAATGCACTATTATTTGCAAGAGCATCAAATATTAACAGCAAATAACTGAAAATAAGAAATAGATATAATAAATATATCTGATTAACACATGTACAATATATATTTTTAAATTTTTAGTTGTTTAACATACAGCACAATAGTGGTTTCAGGAATAGAATTCAATGATTCATAACTTACATTCAACACCCAGTGCTCATCACAACACGTGCCTTCCTCAGTATCCACTACCCATCTAGCCCATCACCCACCCACCTCCCTCCATCAACCCTCAGTTTGTTCTCTATCATTAGTCTTCTGTGGTTTGTTTCCTTCTCTGCCCTTCCCATATTTCTCATGGATTCATCTATTTCATTTCTTAACTTCCACATATGAATGAAATCATACGGTATTTATCTTCCACTGACTGACTTATGCTCAGCATAATACATTTTAGCTCAATCCACATCACTGCAAAAGGCAAGATTACGTTCTTTTTGATGGCTTAGTAATATTCCACTGTATGCGAAATTATTAATTCCACTGTTATTAATATTGGGCTGCATGTACCCCTTTGAATCTATAATTTGTATCCTTTCAGTGAATATCTAATAGTGCAATTGCTGGATTGTACAGTTCTATTTTTAGTTTTTTGAGGAACCTCCATACTGTTCTCTAGAATAGCTACACCAGTTTGCATTCCCACCACAGTGCAAGAAGGTTGTGCTTTCTCCATATCTTCACCAACACCTGTTGTTTCTTGTGTTGTTAATTTTAGCCATTCTTACGTGTAAGGTGCTATCTCATTGTGGTTTTGATTTGTATTTCCCTGATGACGAGTGATGTTGAGCATCTTTTCATGTGTCTGTTGGCCATCTGGATGTCTTCTTTGGAAAAGTATCTATTCATGTCTTCTACTCAATTCTTACCTGGGTTACTTGTTTTTTGGTTGTTGAATTTGATATAGATTTTTGATACTAACCCTTAATCATTTTTGTCATTTGTAAATATTTTCTCTCATTGGGTAGACTGCCTTCTAATTTGTTGATTGTTTCTTTCACTGTGCAGAGGCTTTTTATCTTGATGATATTTCATGATTGCCTTTGTTTCCCTTTCCCATGGCGACGACATGTCTAGTAAGAGGTTGCTGTGGCCAAGGTCAAAAGGTTTTTGCCTTTGTTCTCTTCTGGGATTTTTATGGTTTTCTGTCTCACATTTAGGCCTCTCATCCATTTGGAATTTATTTTTTGTATGGTGAAAGAAAGTGGTCCAGTTTCATTCTTCTGAATGTCGCCATCCAGTTTTCCCAGCACCATTTGTTGAAGAGACTATTATTTCCATATGATATTCTTTCCTGTGATAATATTAGTTGATCATATACTTGTGGGTCCATTTATCAGTTTTTTATTCTGTTGCATTGAACTATGTGTCTATTTTTGTGCCAGTAATATACTGTCTAGATGACTACAGCTTTGTAGTACAGATTGAAAACTGGAATCGTGATGCCTCCAGTTTCATTTTTATTTTTCAGGATTGCTTTTGCTATTGAGGGTCTTTTGTGGTTCCATACAAACTTTAGGACTGTTTTTTTCTATCTCTGCAAAAAATACCAGTGGTGTTTTTATTGGAATTGAATTAAATGTATACCGTGCTTTGAGTAGTATAGACATTTTAAAAATGTTTGTTTGTCTAATCCATAAGCATGGAATGCTTTTCCATTTATTTGTGTCATCTTCAATTTCTTTCATAAGTGTTCTTTTGTTTTCAGAGTACAGGTCTTTTACCTCTTTAGTTAAGTTTATTCCTAGGTATCTTAGTGTTCTTGGTGTGATTGTAAATGGGATCGATTCCTTGTTTTCTTTTTCTGCTGCTTCATTATTGGTGTATAGAAATTCAACAGATTTCTGTACATTGATTTTAATTTTTTTAATGTTTATTTTTTTTTGAGAGAGAGAGAGTGAGTGGAGGAGGGGCAGAGAGAGAGAGAGAGAAGGAGACACAGAATTCTGAAGCAGGCTCCAGGCTCTGAGCTGTCAGCACAGAGCCTGATGCAGGGCTCGAACTCACAAGCTGTGAGGTCATGACCTGAGCAGAAGTCAGATGCTCAACTGACTGAGCCACCCAGGTGCCCCTGTACATTGATTTTATACCCTGTGACTTTGCTGAATTCATGTATTATTTCTACCCATTTTTTAGTGGGATCTTTCAGGTTTTCTACATAGTTTATCATATCGCCTGCAAATAGTGAAAGTTTGGCTTTTTCTTGCTGATTTGGATGATTTTTATTTCTTCTTGTCTGCTGAGGCTAAGACTTCCAGAACTATGTTAAATACTAATGGTAAGACATGGGAAATAGGTTCAAGAATTCCTTACACTTACATAAATGGGTTAAAAAGGCTTAGGGTGAAAAGCTGCCACAGGGCAAAAGCGCTCAAGTTTTGTCATTAAATAGAGCAAGGCATAGAGCAGAAAGTGCGGCAGGGTGAAAGCACCCAAGGTTAGATAGCAAAATGAGTAACTTGCTATACTTAAAGCTGCATGCTCCATCAATTTTAAAATTTAAAGAAAACAGCTAATTAGTTGTATCACCTACAGGAAACTACTTTCCATCTGGAACCAGTGTAGTATTATGCTTTGATCACAGCTTCAAAGGCCACTTGCCCCCCAGACCCTTTGCTTCTTATACACACGAGTTAATGACTACTACCTGATTGTTTTCTTCTGCACATTCACCATGTATGTAAGATCTTGAAAGCTCGGTAAATATGGGGACGAAATCCCTGTCTGGGGCTCTTGTCTCCTCCCAGACATTAGACTCCCTCATTTTTATTTCTGCATTTTCTCTCTTGTCAGATAAGAAAGAACTTAGGATTCCTGATCTTTGACAGTAAGAGTGGGCATCCTCATCTTGTTTCTGACCATAGGAGAAAGACTCTTTTTTTTCCCCATTGAGGATCATATTAGCTATGGGTCTTTCATAGATGGCTTTTATGATGTTGAGATATGTTACATCTATCCTTATTTTGTGGAGGGTTTTTATCAAGAATGGATGCTGTATTTTGTCAAATGCTTTTTCTTCATTTATTGACAGGATCAAATACTTGTTATCTCTTCTTTTATTAGTGATGTATCACATTGACAGATTTGTGAATATTGAACCTGTCATGCAGCCCAGGAATAAATCCCACTTGATAATGGTGAATAATATTTTTAATGTACTGTTGAATTACATTTGCTAGTATCTTCTTGAGAATTTTTGCATCCAGGGTCATCAGAAATATTGGCCTGTAAGTCTCATATTTAGTGGGGTCTTTGGTTTTGGAATCAAGGTAATATGGCTTCATAGGATGAGTTTGGAGGTTTTCTTTCTATTTCCATTTTTTGGAATGGTTTGAGAAGAATAGGTATTAACTCTTTTTTAAATGTCTAGTATAATTCCCTTGAGAATCCATCTGCCCCAGGATGCTTAGTTGTTGGGAAATTTTTTATTATTGATTCAATTTCTTTGCAGGTTATGAGTCTGTTCAAATTTTATATTTCTTCCTGTTTCAGTTTTTGTAGTTTGTGAGTTTCTTTTTTTTAATATGAAATTTATTGTGAAATTGATTTCCATACAACACCCAGTGCTCATCCGAACAGGTGCCCTCCTCAATACCCATCACCCACCCTCCCCTCCCACCCCCCATCATCCCTCAGTTCGTTCTCAGTTTTTAGGAGTCTCATGTTTTGGCTCCCTCCATCTGTAACTATTTTTTTTCCTTCCCCTCCCCCATGGTCTTCTGTTAAGTTTCTCAGGATCTACACAGGACTGAAAACATACGGAGTCTGTAATTCTCTGTATGACTTATTTCACTTAGCATAACACTCTCCATTTCCATCCACGTTGCTACAAAAGGCCATATTTCATTCTTTCTCATTGCCATGTAGTATTCCATTGTGTATATAAACCACAATTTCTTTATCCATTTGTCAGTTGATGGACATTTAGGCTCTTTCCATAATTTGGCTATTGTTGAGAGTTTTGCTATAAACATTGGGGTTCAAGTGCCCCTATGCATCAGTACTCCTGTATCCCTTGGGTAAATTCCTAGCAGTGCTACTACTGGGTCATAGGGTAGGTCTCTTTTTAATTTTTTGAGGAACCTCCACACTGTTGTCCAGAGCGGCTGCACCAGTTGCATTCCCACCAACAGTGCAAGAGGGTTCCCATTTCTCCACATCCTCTCCAGCATCTATAGTCTCCTGTTTTGCTCATTTTAGCTACTCTGACTGGCGTGAGGCGATGATATCTGAGTGTGGTTTTGATTTGTATTTCCCTGATGAGGAACGACATTGAGCATCTTTGCATGTGCCTGTTGGCCATCTGGATATCTTCTTTAGAGAGGTGTCTATTCATGTTTTCTGCCCATTTCTTCACTGGATTCTTGTTTTCTGGGTGTGGAGTTGGTGAGCTCTTTATAGATTTTGGATACTAGCACTTTGTCAGATTTGCAAATATCTTTTCCCATTCCGTTGGTTGCCTTTTAGTTTTGTTGGTTGTTTCCTTTGCAGTGCAGAAGCTTTTTATCTTCATAAAGTCCCAATAGTTCATTTTTGCTTTTAATTACCTTGCCTTTAGGGATGTTTCAAGTAAGAAATTGCTGTGGCTGAGGTCAGAGAGATTTTTCCCTGCTTTCTCCTCTAGGTTTTGATGGTTTCCTGTCTCACATTCAGGTCCTTCATTGATTTTGAGTTTGTTTTTGTGAATGGTGTAAGAAAGTGGTCTAGTTTCATCCTTCAGCATGTTGCTGTCCAGTTCTCCCAGTATCATTTGTGAAAGAGACTGTGTTTTTTCCATTGGATGTTCTTTCCTGCTTTGTCAAAGATGAGTTGGCCATACTTTTGTGGGTCTAGTCCTGGGGTTTCTATTCTATTCCATTGGTCTATGTGTCTGTTTTTGTGCCAATACCATGCTGTCTTGATGATGACAGCTTTGTAGTAGAGGCTAAAGTCTGGGATTGTGATGCCTCCTGCTTTGGTCTTCTTTTTCAAAATTACTTTGGCTATTCAGGGCCTTTTGTGGTTCCATACAAATTTTAGGATTGCTTGTTCTAGCTTCAAGAAGAATACTGGTGCAATTTTGATTGGGATTGCATTGAATATGTAGATAGCTTTCGGTAGTATCGACATTTTAACAATATTTATTCTTCCAATCCATGAGCATGGAATGTTTTTCCATTTCTTTGTATCTTCTTCAATTTGCTTCATAAGCTTTCTATAGTTTTCAGCATACAGATCTTGTACATGTTTGGTTACGTTTATTGCTAGGTATTTTATGCTTCTTGGTGCAATTGTGAATGGGATCAGTTTCTTTATTTGTATTTCTGTTGCTTCGTTATTAGTGTATAAGAATGCAACTGATTTCTGTACATTGATTTTGTATCCTGCGACTTTGTTGAATTCATGTATCAGTTCTAGCAGACTTTTGGTGGAGTCTATCGGATTTTCCATGTATAATGTCATGTCATCTGCAAAAAGCGAAAGCTTGACTTCATCTTTGCCAATTTTGATGACTTTGATTTCCTTTTGTTGTCTGATTGCTGATGCTAGAATTTCCAACACTGTGTTAAACAACAGCAGTGAGAGTGGACACCCCTGTCATGTTCCTGATCTCAGGGAGGAAGCTCTCAGTTTTTCCCCATTGAGGATGATATTAGCTGTGGGCTTTTCAAAAATTGCTTTTATGATGTTTAAGTATGTTCCTTCTATCCTGACTTTCTCGAGGGTTTTTATCAAGAAAGGATGCTGAATTTTGTCAAATGCTTTTTTCTGCATCGATTGACAGGATTATATGGTTCTTTTCTTTTCTTGTATTAATGTGATGTATCACATTGATTGATTTACGAATGTTGAACCAGGCCTGCAGCCCAGGAATGAATCCTACTTGATCATGGTGAATAATTCTTTTATATGCTGTTGAATTCGATTTGCTAGTATCGTATTGAGAATTTTTGCATCCATATTCATCAGAGATATTGGCCTGTAGTTCTCTTTTTTTACTGAGTCTCTGTCTGGTGTAGGAATCAAAGTAATGCTGGCTTCATAGAATGAGTCAGGATGTTTTCCTTCCCTTTCTATTTATTGGAACAGCTTGAGAAGGATAGGTATTATCTCTGCTTTAAATTTCTGGTAGAATTCCCCAGGGAAGCTATCTGGTCCTGAACTCTTATTTGTTGGGAGATTTTTGATAACTGATTCAATTTCTTTGCTGGTTATGGGTCTGTTCAAGCTTTCTATTTCTTCCTGTTTGAGTTTTGGAAGTGTGTGGGTGTTTATGTAGTTTGTGAGTTTCTAGTAACTTCTCCATTTCCTCCAGATTTCTCACTTTGTTGGCATATAATTTTTCATCATATTTTCTTATAATTGTATTTCTGTGGTGTTGTTTGTGATCTGTCCTCTTTCATTCATGAGTTTTGGATCCTTTCTCTTTTATTTTTGATAAGTCTGGCTAGGGGGTTATCAATTTTGTTAATTCTTTCAAAGAACCAGTTCTTAGTTTTGTTAATCTTTTCTACTGGTTTTTCTGCTTCTATATCAGTTATTTCTACTTGAATATTTATTATTTCGCTTCTTCTGCTGGCTTTAGGCTTTAT
Source organism: Herpailurus yagouaroundi (assembly GCF_014898765.1). Lineage (NCBI taxonomy): Eukaryota > Metazoa > Chordata > Mammalia > Carnivora > Felidae > Herpailurus > Herpailurus yagouaroundi. The sequence continues at coordinate 24,336,568 of NW_024412416.1, read as the reverse complement.
TTGCTCTTCCTTTCCTAGATACTGTAGATGTAAGGTTAGGTTGTGTGTTTGGGACCTTTCTTTCCTCTTGATGTAAGCCTGAATTGCAATATACTTCCCTCTTAGGAATGCCTTTGCTTCATCCCAAAGGTTTTGGACTGCCATCTTTTCATATATATATATATATATATATATATATATATATAATCTTCTTCAGTCCTGTTAATTTCAGACTGATTATTGAAAGATATGAATTTAGTGCCATTGTGTTACATGTACAGTTGGAATTTCTGGTGATGTCTCTGTTCCTTTCTAGTCTTTGTTGATTTTAGCCTTTTTTTCTTCCACTCAAAGAGTTCTTAAAATTTCTTGTTACAGATGGTGTAGTGGTCACAAACCACTTTAAGTTTTGTTTGTATGGGAAACTATATCTCCTATTTTGAATGACAGCCTTTCTAGATAGAGTATTCTTGCTTGTGTAACTTTCCCATTCAGCACATTTATTATATCCTGACTCATGGTCTTCCAAGTTTCTGTGGACTGATCTGCTATGAATTTAATGTATCTTCCCTTGTAGGTTAAGGACTCTTTTCCCTTGCTGCTTTCAAGATCCTTTCCTTATTTGTGTATTTTGTGAATTTGACTATGATATATGTTGGCAATGGCCATCTTTTGTTGAATTTAATGTGGGTTCTCTGTTTCTTGGATTTTGATGTTGTGTCTTTCCCACAGATTAAGGAAGTTTTCAGCTACAATTTGCTCACATAAACCTTCTGCCCCTTTATTTTTCTGTCTTCAACTTCTGGGATCCCTATAATATGAATGTTATTACTGTGTAATAGATCACTGAGTTCCCTAAGTATGCCCTCATGATCTCTGATGTTTGTTTCCTTCTTGTTTTCAGCTTCATTATTTTCCGTAATTTTATCTTCTGTACCACTAATTTGCTCCTCTCCCTTATCCAGTCTCATTTTTTACAACCTTCATTTAGGTTTTCATCTTGGCTATAACATTTTTAATTTTGGCCTGACTAGATTTTATTTCTTTTATCTCTGCAGAAAGGGATTCTCTGGTGTCTTCTAGCTTTTTTCAAGCCAGCTAATATCCTTATAATCATTATTTTATTTCATTTTATTATTATTATTTTAATCCTTATTTATTTTTATGAGAGAGAGAGAGTGCAAGTGGGGAGCAAAAGAGAGAGAAAGAAACACAGGATATGGAGCAGGCTACAGGCTCTGAGCTGTTAGCACAGAGCCCAATATGGGGTTTGAACCCATGATCAGCAAGTTCATGACCTGAGCCGAAGTCAGACACTCAACTGGCTGAGCCACCGTGGTGTCCCAATATAATTATTATTTTAAATTCTAGTTCAGACATCTTATATCTGCATTGACTAAATCCCTGGCCATCATATCTTCCTGTTCTCTCTTTGGAGGTGAACCTTCCATCTTGTCAATTTGGAGGAAGAAAATAAATAATAATAATAGAATGAAATAAAAAATGTTTAAATCAAATAAAGTAAGATAGATCTTAGGTGTGTTTTGGTCTGCTTGTTAAGAGACACTTAATAGAAAAAAAGAGAAAAGAGGAAGAGAGAAAAATTAAAAATTAAAAAAATTAAAAAATAAAATAATAAATAAATAAAGTAAAATTTGGTCTTTTCTGTATCCAAGAAACAAAAGAAAAATAAACAACAAGACAAAATTGAAATAGAACCAACAATAAAATGAACACATGAACAACAAAAAAACTGAAATGAAGCTAGATCCAGTTTCCCCTAGAGCTGAAACTTTGCAGCAGTCTATGTTTAGTAGAAGTTCATGGAAGGGATTTGTGCTGGTCTTTTGGGTGAGGGGTCTGCTGCTCTGATTCTAGTGGAGATGTGCCTGGAGGGCAAAGTCAGGCAGGGTTTAGTGTAATGACTCATTCTCCACTTGGTGGCGCTGGTTAGCTCCCTAAGGTCAATCAGCGTTGGTGGACTACTGGTGAAAATGGACTCTAGTCTCCAGAGTGGAAAGTTTGCACGTTGAGTCACCCCTCCTGGGTCTCTCACTTCCATCAGCTCCCCACCTACCTCCTGTCTGTGTCTGAGCTGTCTGCCTACAAGGTGGTGCCTCTATCCAGAGTTTTATCTTAGATGCAGCTGTGTTTCAAAGCTACATGCTTCATACTACTCCCCCCCCCCCCCCGCCCCATGGTTCGGACCAGCAGTGATCTTCTGGGGAAGGGTCTCACCATGCTGTGGCCAGGGCTGGCTTGTCCTAAGAAAGTCACACAACTGTGTAGTGGCAGTGACTCAGACTTTATGGTAAATTGCAACACACAACCACCACCAGGGTTTGATGACTTCAGCTGGCATCTTTGTTCCTATAAATGGGAAGGTCGTGCTTGACGAGGACATTTGGGTCTTTTTCTTACAGAGAGGTCATATCACCTCTACCAGATTCACTCCAATCAGGGGAACCACTTCTCCCCATGTGACCAGGGGTTATTCAGACCATGCTGTCTGCTTCAGGGGTCCTCCCTGATTCCTCACCAGAGCACTACCAGGAGCTGACCTCTGAATCTTCAGTATCTGCTTTGCTATTTATAAAGACCTGGTGGTATTGAAACCTTTTCCTTTTTCCCCCTTCAACTTTTTGGGGAAACATTTTTCTTGTGCAGTCCCCTGTGTGTGTTTTCTCTCTAACTGCTTTCAGGGGGAATGCATTCATGCACAAATATGATGTGCTGTTCTCCCTCCCCCTCTGTCTTTCTTCCTTCCACGAAAATGACTCTTTTCCCTCTGTGCCACCACAGCTCTTCTCTCCTCCAATTCACCTCTCTGCACCATATACCTGCTGTGTTCCCTCCCACAAATTTTGCATATTGCTCTGTTAATCTTCAGATCAATTCCCAAGGTATTCAAAATGGTTTTATGTTGATCTAGTTTTGTTCAACAGATGAGAAAATCCCAGGGTTTCCTTACTATTCCACCATCTTAACTAGTCATCCAGAAGCTTCTTAAGTTTTGTCACTTTTAAGACTTTTCTTTATCACTATAATTTGCAAATTTCATTATAATATTTCTTTTTTTTATTTATATATGAAATTTATTGTCAAATTGGTTTCCATACAACACCCAGTGCTCATCCCAAAAGGTGCCCTCCTCAATACCCATCACCCACCCTCCCCTCCCTCCCACCCCCCATCAACCCTCAGTTTGCTCTCAGTTCTCAACAGTCTCTTATGCTTTGGCTCTCTCCCACTCTAACCTCTTTTTTTTTTTTTCCTTCCCCTCCCCCATGGGTTCCTGTTAAGTTTCTCAGGATCCACATAAGAGTGAAACCATATGGTATCTGTCTTTCTCTGTATGGCTTATTTCACTTAGCATCACACTCTCCAGTTCCATCCACGTTGCTACAAAAGGCCATATTTCATTTTTTCTCATTGCCACGTAGTATTCCATTGTGTATATAAACCACAATTTCTTTATCCATTCATCAGTTGATGGACATTTAGGCTCTTTCCATAATTTGGCTATTGTTGAGAGTGCTGCTATGAACATTGGGGTACAAGTGCCCCTATGCATCAGTACTCCTGTGTCCCTTGGATAAATTCCTAGCAGTGCTATTGCTGGGTCATAGGGTAGGTCTATTTTTAATTTTCTGAGGAACCTCCACACTGCTTTCCAGAGCGGCTGCACCAATTTGCATTCCCACCAACAGTGCAAGAGGGTTCCCGTTTCTCCACATCCTCTCCAGCATCTATAGTCTCCTGATTTGTTCATTTTGGCCACTCTGACTGGCGTGAGGTGATACCTGAGTGTGGTTTTGATTTGTATTTCCCTGATAAGGAGCGACGCTGAACATCTTTTCATGTGCCTGTTGGCCATCCGGATGTCTTCTTTAGAGAAGTGTCTATTCATGTTTTCTGCCCATTTCTCCACTGGGTCATTTGCTTTTCGGGTGTGGAGTTTGGTGAGCTCTTTATAGATTTTGGATACTAGCCCTTTGTCCGATATGTCATTTGCAAATATCTTTTCCCATTCCGTTGGTTGCCTTTTCGTTTTGTTGGTTGTTTCCTTTGCTGTGCAGAAGCTTTTTATCTTCATAAGGTCCCAGTAATTCACTTTTGCTTTTAATTCCCTTGCCTTTGGGGATGTGTCGAGTAAGAGATTGCTACGGCTGAGGTCAGAGAGGTCTTTTCCTGCTTTCTCCTCTAAGGTTTTGATGGTTTCCTGTCTCACATTCAGGTCCTTTATCCATTTTGAGTTTATTTTTGTGAATGGTGTGAGAAAGTGGTCTAGTTTCAACCTTCTGCATGTTGCCGTCCAGTTCTCCCAGCACCATTTGTTAAAGAGACTGTCTTTTTTCCATTGGATGTTCTTTCCTGCTTTGTCAAAGATGAGTTGGCCATACGTTTGTGGGTCTAGTTCTGGGGTTTCTATTCTATTCCATTGGTCTATGTGTCTGTTTTTGTGCCAATACCATGCTGTCTTGATGATGACAGCTTTGTAGTAGAGGCTAAAGTCCGGGATTGTGATGCCTCCTGCTTTGGTCTTCTTCTTCAAAATTACTTTGGCTATTCGGGGCCTTTTGTGGTTCCATATGAATTTTAGGATTGCTTGTTCTAGTTTCGAGAAGAATGCTGGTGCAATTTTGATTGGGATTGCATTGAATGTGTAGAGAGCTTTGGGTAGTATTGACATTTTGACAATATTTATTCTTCCAATCCATGAGCAGGGAATGTCTTTCCATTTCTTTAAATCTTCTTCAATTACCTTCATAAGCTTTCTATAGTTTTCAGCATACAGATCCTTTACATCTTTGGTTAGATTTATTCCTAGGTATTTTATGCTTCTTGGTGCAATTGTGAATGGGATCAGTTTCTTTATTTGTCTTTCTGTTGCTTCATTGTTAGTGTATAAGAATGCAACTGATTTCTGTACATTGATTTTGTATCCTGCAACTTTGCTGAATTCATGTATCAGTTCTAGCAGACTTTTGGTGGAGTCTGTCGGATTTTCCATGTATAATATCATGTCATCTGCAAAAAGCGAAAGCTTGACTTCATCTTTGCCAATTTTGATGCCTTTGATTTCCTTTTGTTGTCTGATTGCTGATGCTAGAACTTCCAGCACTATGTTAAACAACAGCGGTGAGAGTGGGCATCCCTGTCGTGTTCCTGATCTCAGGGAAAAAGCTCTCAGTTTTTCCCTATTGAGGATGATGTTAGCTGTGGGCTTTTCATAAATGGCTTTTATGATCTTTAAGTATGTTCCTTCTATCCCGACTTTCTCAAGGGTTTTTATTAAGAAAGGGTGCTGGATTTTGTCAAAGGCCTTTTCTGCATCGATTGACAGGATCATATGGTTTTTCTCTTTTTTTTTTGTTAATGTGATGTATCACGTTGATTGATTTGCGAATGTTGAACCAGCCCTGCATCCCAGGAATGAATCCCACTTGATCATGGTGAATAATTCTTTTTATATGCAGTTGAATTCGATTTGCTAGTATCTTATTGAGAATTTTTGCATCCATATTCATCAGGGATATTGGCCTGTAGTTCTCTTTTTTTACTGGGTCTCTGTCTGGTTTAGGAATCAAAGTAATACTGGCTTCATAGAATGAGTCTGGAAGTTTTCCTTCCCTTTCTATTTCTTGGAAAAGCTTGAGAAGGACAGGTATTATCTCTGCTTTAAACGTCTGGTAGAAGTCCCCTGGGAAGCCATCTGGTCCTGGACTCTTATTTGTTGGGAGATTTTTGATAACCGATTCAATGTCTTCGCTGGTGATGGGTCTGTTCAAGCGTTCTATTTTCTCCTGATTGAGTTTTGGAAGAGTGTGGGTGTTCAGGAATTTGTCCATTTCTTCCAGGTTGTCCAATTTGTTGGCATATAATTTTTCATAGTATTCCCTGAAAATTGTTTGTATCTCTGAGGGATTGGTTGTAATAATTCCATTTTCATTCCTGATTTTATCTATTTGGGTCATCTCCCTTTTCTTTTTGAGAAGCCTGGCTAGAGGTTTGTCAATTTTGTTTATTTTTTCAAAAAACCAACTCTTGGTTTCGTTGATCTGCTCTACAGTTTTTTTAGATTCTATATTGTTTATTTCTGCTCTGATCTTTATTATTTCTCTTCTTCTGCTGGGTTTAGGCTGCCTTTGCTGTTCTGCTTCTATTTCCCTTAGGTGTGCTGTTAGATTTGTATTTGGGATTTTTCTTGTCTCTTGAGATAGGCCTGGATTGCAATGTATTTTCCTCTCAGGACTGCCTTCGCTGCGTCCCAAAGCGACGGATTTGGATTGTTGTCTTTTCATTTTCGTTTGTTTCCATATATTTTTTAATTTCTTCTCGAATTGCCTGGTTGACCCACTCATTCGTTAGTAGGGTGTTCTTTAACCTCCATGCTTTTGGAGGTTTTCCAGACTTTTTTCTGTGGTTGATTTCAAGCTTCATAGCATTGTGGTCTGAAAGTATGCATGGTATGATTTCAATTCTTGTAAACTTATGAAGGGCTGTTTTGTGACCCAGTATATGATCTATCTTGGAGAATGTTCCATGTGCACTCGAGAAGAAAGTCTATTCTGTTGCTTTGGGATGCAGAGTTCTAAATAGATCTGTCAAGTCCATCTGATCCAATGTCTCATTCAGGGCCCTTGTTTCTTTATTGACCGTGTGTCTAGATGATCTATCCATTTCTGTAAGTGGGGTGTTAAAGTCCCCTGCAGTGACCACATTCTTATCAATAAGGTTGCTTATGTTTATGAGTAATTGTTTTATATATTTGGGCGCTCCAGTATTCGGCGCATAGACATTTATAATTGTTAGCTCTTTCTGATGGATAGACCCTGTCACTATTATATAATGTCCTTCTTCATCTCTTGTTACAGCCTTTAATTTAAAGTCTAGTTTGTCTGATATAAGTATGGCTACTCCAGCTTTCTTTTGGCTTCCAGTAGCATGATAAATAGTTCTCCATCCCCTCACTCTCAATCTAAAGGTGTCCTCAGGTCTAAAATGAGTCTCTTGTAGACAGCAAATAGATGGGTCTTGTTTTTTTATCCATTCTGATACCCTATGTCTTTTGGTTGGCGCATTTAATCCATTTACATTCAGTGTTATTATAGAAAGATATGGGTTTAGAATCATTGTGATATCTGTATGTGTTATGCTTGTAGTGATGTCTCTGGTACTTTGTCTCACAGGGTCCCCCTTAGGATCTCTTGTAGGGCTGGTTTAGTGGTGACAAATTCCTTCAGTTTTTGTTTGTTTGGGAAGACCTTTATCTCTCCTTCTATTCTAAATGACAGACTTGCTGGATAAAGGATTCTCAGCTGCATATTTTTTCTGTCTAGCACACTGAAGATCTCGTGCCAACTCTTTCTGGCCTGCCACGTTTCAAAAGAGAGATCAGTCACGAGTCTTATAGGTCTCCCTTTATATGTGAGGGCACGTTTACCCCTTGCTGCTTTCAGAATTTTCTCTTTATCCTTGTATTTTGCCAGTTTCACTATGATATGTCGTGCAGAAGATCGATTCAAGTGACGTCTGAAGGGAGTTCTCTGTGCCTCTTGGATTTCAATGCCTTTTTCCTTCCCCAGTTCAAGGAAGTTCTCAGCTATTATTTCTTCAAGTACCCCTTCAGCACCTTTCCCTCTCTCTTCCTCCTCTGGGATACCAATTATGCGTATATTATTTCTTTTTAGTGTATCACTTAGTTCTCTAATTTTCCCCTCATACTCCTGGATTTTTTTATCTCTCTTTTTCTCAGCTTCCTCTTTTTCCATAACTTTATCTTCTAGTTCACCTATTCTCTCCTCTGCCTCTTCAATCCGAGCCGTGGTGCTTTCCATTTTGTTATGCATTTCGTTTAAAGCGTTTTTCAGCTCCTCGTGACTGTTCCTTAGTCCCTTGATCTCTGTAGCAAGAGATTCTCTGCTGTCAGCTATACTGTTTTCAAGCCCAGTGATTAATTTTATGACTATTATTCTAAATTCACTTTCTGTTATATTATTTAAATCCTTTTTGATCAGCTCATTAGCTGTTGTTATTTCCTGGAGATTCTTCTGAGGGGAATTCTTCTGCTTGGTCATTTTGGATAGTCCCTGGCGTGGTGAGGACCTGCAGGGCACTTCCCCTGTGCTGTGGTGTATAACTGGAGTTGGTGGGCGGAGCCGCAGTCAGACCTGATGTCTGCCCCCAGCCCACCACTGGGGCCACAGTCAGACTGGTGCGTGCCTTCTCTTCCCCTCTCCTAGGGGCGGGATTCACTGTGGGGTGGGGTGGCCTGTCTGGGCTACTTGCACACTGCCAGGCTTGTGATGCTGGGGATCTGGCGTCTTAGCTGGGGTGGGTAGGCAAGGTGCACAGGGGCAGGAGGGGCAGGCTTAGCTTGCTTCTCCTTAGGTGATCCACTTCAGGAGGGGCCCTGTGGCAGCAGGAGGGAGTCAGATCCGCTGCCGGAGGTTTGGCTCCGCAGAAGCGCAGAGTTCGGTGTTTGCGCGGAGCGAGCAAGTTCCCTGCAGGAACTGGTTCTCTTTGGGATTTTGGCTGGGGGATGGGTGGGGGAGATGGCGCTGGCGAGTGCCTTTGTTCCCCACCAAACTGAGCTCTGTCGTCCGGGGGCTCAGCAGCTCTCCTTCCCTTTGTCCTCCAGCCTTCCCGCTTTCTGAGCAGAGCTGTTAACTTATGACCTCCCAGCCGCTAAGGCCCCTCCGCTTTTTGCAAGCCAGACTCGGGGGCTCTGCTTGGCCGGCGAGCCGCCCCTCCGCCCCGGCTCCCTCCCGCCAGTCCGTGGAGCGTGCACCGCCTCGCCGCCCTTCCTACCCTCTTCCGTGGGCCTCTCGTCTGCGCTTGGCTCTGGCGACTCTGTTCTGCTAATCCTCTGGTGGTTTTCTGGGTTATTTAGGCAGGTGTAGGTGGAATCTAAGTGATCAGCAGGACGCGCGGTGAGCCCAGCGTCCTCCTACACCACCATCATCCCTCTCTCTCCCAATTATATTTCTTAAGGTTGGCCTGCTTTTGTTGATTTTAATGAGAGTTCTCTGAGCCTCGTGGATTTGGATTTTCTTTTGTTCCTCAGATTAGGAACGTTTCCAGCTATTATTTTCTCAAATAAATTTTATGCCCTCTTTATCTTTCTTTTTCTTCTGAGACTCCTATAACACAAATGTTATTGTGTTTGATGGAGTCACTGAGTTGACTAAGTCTACTCTTGTGTTCCATAATCATTCTTTCTCTCTCTTTTTTTTTTCAGCTTTATTATTTTTCATTATATTGTCTTCCTTATCACTTATCCACTCCTCTGCTTCTTCCATCCTTGTGGTCATTATATTTAGTCACTTTTGAATGTCAGTTATCATATTTTTCATTTTTGGTTTTTAATTCTTTATATCTGTAGTAAGGGTCTCCCTGATGTCTCATATGCTTTTCTCAAGACCAGTGAGTATCCCCATGGTTGTTGCTTTAAATTCACCATCAGACATATTTCTTATATCTGTTTTGATTACATCTCTGGCTGTCATCTTCTCTTGTTTTATCTTATGGGATGAATTCCTCTGTCTTGGAATTTTGCCTAAGTCTCTGTCTTCTTCTCTGTGTTAGGAAACCTTATTAAGTCCTGCTCATTAATGTAATGGCTTTATGAATAAGAGGTCAAATACTGTCCAGGGCCTGGCACTTCAAGGAGAGTCTCTGATGTATGCTGTATGCACTCTGCTGCTGTCATTTGACTTCTCTATCCTTCAGACCAGTCAGCTGCAGAGGCTCTCCTTGGCTGGAGTGGGCAGTGTTTGGACCATGAACAGAGTGTGGTGAGTTTTCCCTAGCTGTGCTCTGTTTTGCATGTTAAATAAGACCTGATACTACCTCCACTAGAAGAGAACACACAGAACTCTCTAGTCAGTAAACATAATGTGGACAGAGGTTTATGCTGGTCTTCTGAATAAGAGACCCACCATGCTGGGACTGAGGCAAATTTTACCTATAAGTGCAGTACTGGAATACCACATGGGTGGGTGACCTGGTGTAAGCAGGTTAGGCAGTTAGTGTTGGTGCCGTGTTATTTACAGAAGGTGGTACTATGTTTATGCTAAGGGGCAGGGAAGGGAAATGGCACCAGCCAGCTCCCATGTACCTGGAAAAGGGTCTCCATTCTTGCAGTTTTCAGGGAGGCATTCTAAGAAAAGTAAATAATCTCCAACTTGTGTGTATCAGGTATTTTTTCAGTCAGTTTTCACGTTATCTGACTGTGGGTTGTTTGTCTGCCTTCTCTCCAGAAGCAGCACAGTGCTCTCCATATTCAATCCCAGCCATGCCTGCTGACTTTTAAAACTCCAGGATTTAGACACAAGGTGTGGGCAGGGACCTGTGATGGTCTTCTGGGGGGAGGGAATCACTGCACTGAAACAGGAAATATACCAAGAAGTATAGTCTCATAAGGGCACAGGGGTGTAGGACTTGGAGTAAGCACACTAGGCAGCCAATGTTGGAGCCAAGCTGCCCTTGGCAGGTAGCTCTGCACTTACGCCTAAGGGTGGGAAACAAAAATGTGTCCCCTGGATCCTTTGTCCCTGGAGAGCCCTCTCTATAAACCTGGCCTCTCATGGCATGCCCCAAGAAAGCAAATAATCTTATTGTGTGCCCCAGGAGATCCTGAGATCCTGATGAATACCCTGGGATTATTTGAAAGCCTTCTGTCTAGAAATAGGGCAGAGTCACAACGCAAGCTTGCAAAGGTTAAAACTCCAGTCTTCAAGCCCCACTTGTTACAAAACTGCACAAAATCAGCTGCTCTCGTTTTCTCAACCAACGGCTTCAGTGATGTGTTTGTATATGTGTTCCCATATGTGCACCATTCTCTCTTGAATTTCTCCATAACCAGGGCTCCTTCCCCTTGACAGCAATTGTCAATGTTTTTCCATCAATGATGACTCCATATATTCTACCTTTATCAAACTGGCTTCTTCACAACCTCTAGTGTGGAGATAAATCTGAAAGATTTACTCTGAAAGTTTTACTCTGAAAGATTTTTTTTTGGTAAATAGAATTATTTGATATATCTAAAAGTGTTTCAAATGAAGAAAAGCATTGTGTGCTCCCAAAACACAGCATCTGTGTTCCAGAGGAAACGGTAAGCACTCCTAAAGAACTACACTTATATTTTCAGAATGTTGTCTAAAATCATCCAGGTAAGAAGTCCCACACTCGAACCATGCTTCCACATTCTCCTTTAAACAATGTCATTAAAGATATGTGCTGCCCTAAAGCTAGCTTCCTCATCCACCCCAGTTTAGAGATATCCAAGTAAAAACCACAAAAATAAGCCAAATCGAAGACCCAAGCACTTAGCATACCTCCAAATACTGCAGTGGTTTGAGCCTCCAGTTGGGCATTCTCTCACACCAGTAAAACTGTTCCATGGACCAGCGAGGAAGAGGGCCATCCATTGTCATTTGCATACTTTCCAGATGCCAAGATGATCTGTTGCTTTACTGACAGCCAATTGCACAGGGCTGATGTTCACAGAAAGGACGGACGTCTGTGGCCATAACAGGCCCCAGTTCAACACACAGGCCGGCATTGCCATGAGACAGGCCTCAAAATCCACACCATGTCCTCTAGGGCCTCCACTACAAGCAGTGGCATCTTTCACCTAGCATGGTGGGGGAAATGGTGAAACCCTGGCCAAGATGACGTCCCACTGAAAGACACAAGGACACCAAGGAGCTAAACAACAGATTCACATGAGGCGTCAGGAGGGGAATTTGGGAAGGAAACAAAAAGCCCAAGGACAAGAGCCTTCCAGGGCACGTGGAGACCCACAAACAGAGGAGAGACACATGTGGAACCATCGAGGTTTTATTAAATTCAAGCCCAAGGGCCGAAACCAGATGGCTAAATAGGTCCCCAAGACTCTAACCCAGAATGGTCCCCTCCATTGGTCCTCAGCATAATCCTATTGAGCAAGATTTTTATGTCATCATCTCTCTTTGAGACCATATGAGTTCTCATCATTGACCTAACCAAGGCAGTCCCCACGCACCTGTGCTTCCCAACCCCATGCACAACATGCTTACCAAAGAGGGTGTCTTGAATGCGAGATGGCTGGGGTGGCACCTTAGTGTGGGCATATTCCAGAAGCTGGGCCAATTGATTATGTGGGCCAGGTGGGATCGTCATTTGGGCAGGGGATCTGTGGACAGAGTGTAACACAGATTTGACAATGGCCTTCCCCATTGCTCCTGACCTTCTGGGCAATGGGCATGAGCCCTGAAGTTGTAGCACCATGACTCCACCTATGACATAAGCAAGACTTGAGGGATGGCAGGAAGGCTCCAGAGCAGCATGCAAGGTCCTCAGTGCATATGTGTCCACCTGACACAAAGGAAACCTAGGCTCCCACAGGGAGATGAGAATGGGAAAAGAGCCACCAAGAGGCAGGCCTGCAACACAGGTCACCAAGTGAGTGAGACAACACTTGGAGAAAATGTGGCAGGCAGAATCATGGACCATCGCTGGTAGGGCCCTGCCCTTGGCTTCAGGAAGAGTGGGCAGAGATGGAAGCCAGGGATGGGCCCAGGGCTGTTGAAGACATGGGTGTCCAAGCTCATTGATCAGTGGAAACGAATACCTCCTTGGCACAAAGTGTATATGGAGACCTGAGGAGCTACACAACGGCCACTTGGCAGGTAAATCCCTGCTCTGAATGCAGCTGCTCAGAGACCTACGGAAAGATTCCTGGGGTGCTCATGGGACTGGTGTGCATCCCACCAGCATCCACATCCATTCCCAAAGAGTGCTGCTATGAGTCCTCTGTAGGAACACCTCATCCTTTCCTATTTTTGCACATTGGGCTAGAAAAGGGAGAGTCCAGCACAGTTATAAAACCATGTCAACATCATTGGTAACAGAAAAACAAGCATGCCCTGGGTTGAAGCACCATCCCAAGGGGCGATGGCAGGCAAGCCCATTCCAGGTATGGGAAGATGCCTGGACCCATAAGACAATGCATCCAACATAAGAGGGCTGATTGGGAAGACCTGGGAGCCAAGAGGGAATACCTACATTCGGGGTCCCTGAGAGCAGCAAGCACTCTTCAGGGAAGGTCTCCCCACTATCCCAGAGTGCTCTAAAGTCATCCAGCTGAAAGTCCTGTTCCTGCCACCCTCCCCCTGTGCCCATTCTAGAAAATGTGGGCGGGAGCCCTTTCCTTCAGGAGTTTGCCATAGGCTCCAAAGCCCACAGCAGGACCTCGCGTCCCTCCCAAAACCTTAGCAATTCTGACATCAAGATGAAAAACATGCTAAACCAGTGAAGGGAGACCATAGGCCCTTGAGAAAGAGGAGCTTTCCAGGGAACTTGGAATCATTGCAGGAGACACAGATTACATATGGTGTCAGGAAAGCACATGGCACAGGCGTGATATTCAGGGACATGCCAGGCCTCTGTGTCAATGATGGGGCCCAGGTACCACACACTGGCTGGTGTTGCCCTGAGGCAAGCCTCCCCATCAGGGAATTGCCACATCCCTTGGGAATTCCATGTACTCATACTGTAATCCACACACTTCACATGATGGGGGCAATGGCAAGACCCTGGCCACAAAGAAATCATCCCACTGAAAGACACAAGGACACCTAGGGAGCTTATCCAAGGATCCAAGTGAGGCATTCCGGGACACAATATGGATGGGCACACAAAGCCCCAGAGTGGGAGCCCGTCTTAGTCACATGAAGGCCCATAGACCAGGGAAAGCCACACTGGGGAGCCTCAAGGGATCAGTCGACTGGAGCCTCATGTGACAGCACTTTTCCAGGGCTACAGGGGTGGTATCCTGAGGCAGAATCCTCAGGATGGTGGCCTCCAGTGAGCCTCAGCATAATCCCATTGTGCATGATATTTAGGTCATCATCTCTCTTCGAGACCATATGAGTTCTCATCATTGACAAAACCAAGCAGTCCCCTCCCACCTGCATCCTTCTCCTGCCAGCTCAACATGCATACCAGAGATGGTTTCAAAGAGCAGGGTGACTAGTTGGGCATATGGCTTAGGGCATATTCCCCAAGCTGGGTCGAATTAGCCCTCCATGTGCCCAGCAGGATCTTGGTCTGGGAAAGGGCTCTGTGCAGAGAGAGGCAGCTCAACCATGAGAATGACTTTCCCAATGGACTTCACCTTGTGGACATGGGCACAAGCCCCAAATGCATGAGGACATGACACCATAATTGACACCAACAAAAATCCAGCGATGGCAGGAAGGAAGGCTCCAGTGTGGCACTAAGGCCCTCAGCCTGTGTGGTTCCACTGGACACCAGGGAAGGCAGGGCCCCCACAGGGAGCTGAGCATGGAGGCTGCACTGGAAGTCAGCAGGCCAGCCACACGGGTCCACCCACCGTGTGATTGGGACACCCCTTGGTGAGCCAGTGGCATGCAGATTCCCAGGCCATGTCTGACAGGGCCTGGCCCTGGGCTTTGCCTGAAATGGGCAGGCATGGTGGCCTAGAATGGGCCATGGATGCTGCACTCAGAGGATGCACACAAAGATTCCTGGGGTTATCAGGGCCCTGGCGTACCTCCCACCAGTGTCCACCTCCATCCCAAAACATCACTGCTTCATGTCTTCCATGGGACAACTCGTTCTTTCTGATCTATGCACTTAGGATTAGTGCAGGGAGAGTGGTTAGCATGATTCCCAAGTGACTTAAACCTCATTGGGAAGAGCATGCACAAGACAAGAATGTCGGTGTGCCCTGCCTCAGGGCACCACCGAATGGCAATTGTCAGGCAAAGCTCCATCCAGTTGAGGAAGACCCAGGAGCCCCATAAGGACATGTGTCCACCAGGAATGGGCCCATAATGAAGATCTGGGAGCCAGGAGTCCCACGTTGCCAACTGGGGTCCCGGCCAAGCTCCCAGCAGTCCTCAGGGACTGTCACTACCCACTATGCCAAAGCTGTCCAGGATCCAGCCATGTAGCCCCTGGCCCGGCTTCTTCCTCCAATGCCCATTTCGGGAAATTTGGGTGGGAACTCTTTCCCGTGGGAGGTCACGGGGGGGCCCAATGCCCACTACAGCACCTTGCATGCCTCCAAGGGCCTCGGCGATTCTGATATCAACCTGAGCTCCCTCCCACACTGCAGAAAGCGGACCATGGCCAGACAAGAAAGAGGATACCTCTGGGGCCGTGGAAACACTTGCAGGAGTCACAGGAGACCTATTATTTCCCAACAGCCCACTGCACAGGGCAGACTTTCAGGGCATGCCAGCCCTCTGAGGGAGTGATGGGGCCCCAGTCCCACAGGCTGGTTTGCATTGCCCTGAGGCCAGCCTCCCCATAGGGCCCATGTGCCCTGGGGCCCCTGTCTGCTTGCATAGGCATCCACTCACCTCACATGGTGGGGTCAATGGGGAAACCCTGATCACAGAGATGATGTCCCACTGAAATACACAAGGACACTGAGGGAGCTTAGCCAGGCCTCTGAGTGTGGGCTCTTGGGATGCACTAAGGATGGCCACACAAAGTGCAAGAGTGGGAGCAGTTTTAGGCACATGGAGGTTGATAGACCAGTGAGAGCCACACTGGGAAGCCACAAGGGATCAGAAGCCTCGAGCCCCAGGTGCCAGCACTATGCCAGGGCCACAAGGGTCCACAGGTCCCACCTCAGGACGTTGCTCTCCATTTGGCCTCAGTGTAATCCTATTTAGCATAATTTTTAGGTCATCATCTCTCTTCGAGTCCATATGAGTTCTCATCATTGACCCAACCCAGGCAGTCCCCACACACCTGTGCCTTCGCCCCACAGGCTCAACATGCTTACCAGAGATGTTGGGTGAAGCGCAGGATGGCCATTTAGACTCCTGGCTTGGGGCCTATTTCTGAAGTGGGGCCAAACTGTACACTATGCAACAGGTGGGATCTCAGTCTGGGCATGGCCTCTGTGCAGAGAGAGGCAGCTCAGGCATGACAACACTCTTCCTCATCGGACCTCACCTTGTGGCCATGGGACTGAGCCCTGAATGTGTGGGGCCATTCCCGCATTCAGGATGCCAGCAAAAATCCAGGGATGGCTGGAAGGATGTGTCCAGCCCAGTGCCAGGTACAATGTACACCAGGGAAAGCAGGGCCCCTATAAGGAGCTGAGCATAGAGGCTGCAACAGCAGGCAGCAGGCCAGCAGTACAGGTCCCCCCACCGTGTGATTGGAACACCACTTGTTGATCTGGTGGCATTCAGAATCCCAGCCATGGCTGGCAAGGCATGGCCTTGGGCTTTGCCAGGAATAGGCAGGCATGGTGGCCTGGAACAGGACATGGATGCTGCACTGGTGGACCTCTGCAAAGATTCCTGGGGTGCTCAGGGGCTAGGCATGCATCCCACCAGCATCCACATCCATCCCCAAACAGCGTTGTCCCATGTTTCCCATGGAGACAACTTGTCCCTTTCTGTCTTTGTGCTTAGGTTTAGCACAGGAGGGTGCACAAGACAAGAACCCTGTCCTGTCCTGGGACACCAGCCAAAAGGCCATTGGCAGGCAAATCCCCAATCAGTCTGGGGAACACTACATGGCCCCATGAGGCCACGTGTCCACTAAGAGTGGGCCCATCAAGAGGACTTGTGAGTCAGCAGCCAAGCAGGACACTAGGGGTCACAGCCAAGCTGCGGGCATGCCTCAGGGACCATCTATCTGCTATTACAAAGCTGTCTAGTATCCAACTAAGTAGTCCCGGGTCTGCCCTCTTCCTCCAATGCCCATTGTGGGAAATTTGAATGGAAACTCTAACCTGCGGGAGGTTGAGGGGGGTTCCAATGCTGAGTGCAGCACCACACTTCCTCCAAGGGCCTCAGTGTTTCTGAAAACGCCCTGAGTGCCCTCCCACACTGGAGAATTCAGCCTATGAGCCAGCAAGAAAGAGGATCCCACTGGGCACCATGGAATCACTTGTAGAGCACAAGTGACCTATCCTTTCCTGACAGCCCACTGCATAGGGCAGACAATCAGGGACACGCCAGCCTTTTGGGGCGATGTTGGAGCCCCAGTCCACAGATGGCTGGCGTTGCCCTGTGGCCAGGCTCCCCAATTGGCCCAAGTGCACTTGCCCTCTCGCTACTCACACAGGCATCCACTCTCCTCCCATGGTTGGGGCAATGGTGAGACCCTGGCCACATGACAACGTCCCACTGAAAGACCCTAGGACACTGAGGGAACTTGGGCTTCCAGGGAGGTGTCCCAGGATGCACTAGAAATGAGCACACAAGCACCATGGTGGGAGGCTGACTGGGCAAGTAGAGGCCCATAGATCAGGGAGAGCTGCCCTGGGGAGCCTCGAGGGATCTGTTGCCTCCAGCCCCAAGTTCCAGGGCTTCGACAGGGCCACAGGGTCACCAGAATACTGCCTCAGGTCGGTGCACTACATTGGACCTCAGCATAATCCTACTGAGTGTAATTCTTAGATCATCATCTCTCTTTGAGACCATATGAGTTCTAATCATTGGCCCAACCAAGGCAGTTCCCACATAACTCTGTCTTCACTCCTTCAAATCCACATGCTTACCAGAGAGGGTTTTTGAAGTGTGGATTGGTCATTTGGACCCCTAGTTCCAGGCCTATTCCAGATGCTGGAAAAACTTCCCTCCATGTGTCAGGTGGGATTTCAGTCCGGGTACAGGATCTGTGCAGAGAGTGGCAGCTCAAGAATGACAACCCCCTTCCCCATCAGACCTCACCTTGTGGCAATCAGTCAAGCTCAGAATCCGTGGGGCTGGGACTGCATCCATGATGCCACACAAAACCGTGGAATGGCAGTCAGGAAGGGTGCAGAGTGGGGCCAAGGCCCTCAGCCTCTGTGGTTCCACTGGACACTAGGGAAATCAGGGCCACACAGGAGTCTGAGCATAGAGTCTGCAACATCAGGCACAAGGCCAGCCACACAGGTCTACTCCTAAGCATGATTGGGACACCACTTGGTGGGCTGTTGGCAGGCATAATACCGGGCATTGGATTGCAGAGACTGGCCATGGGCTTTGCCAGGAATGGGCAGGCATAGTGTCCTGGAAAGGGCCATGGCCACTACCCCAGGGACCCAATAAATAGATTCCTTGGGTGCTCAGGGGCCTGGCATGCATTCCACAACCCTCCACCACCTTCCCCAAACAGCGCTGCTCCATGTATCCCATTGGGACACCTAATCTCTTCCGGTATTTGAGCTTAGGGTTAGTGCAGGGAAAGGGGCTACCACAGTTCCCAAACAATGTCAACATAATTGGGAATTAAATGCACAAGACAACAACCTGACATTGACATGTCTCGAGGCACCCATTGAAGTGCGGCTGTCATGCAAAGCCCCAACAGAGTGGGGGAAGTCCTAAGGGCCTCACAAGGATAGAAATTCAGAAGATGGGGCCAAGGTGAAGACCCTGGGGCCAAGAGCTCCATGCCACTCGGGGTTTGGACCAAGCTGCAGGCATTTTTCTAATACCATCCACCCATTATGCCAAAGCTGTCTAGTGTCCAGCCAAGTAGCCCCAGCCAGGGCCCCTTCCTCCAACGCCCACTGCATGATATTTGGGCGGACTGCTTCAATGCAGGAGATCACACTGGCCATCAGCAATGAACACCACAGCACCTCGCAGTGCCTTCTAATGCCTCAGTGATTCTGCCATCCACCAGAGTGCCATCCCACACTGTAAAACGTGGCCCATAGGCCGTCAAGTAAGAGGATCCTGCAGGGGACCGTGGCATCCCTTGCAGGTGTCATGGGTGACCTGTTTTTTCCAGACAGCCTACTGCACAGGGCAGACATTCAGGGACACACTCTCTGGGAGGATGACAGAGCCCCAGTCCCACAAGATGGCTGGCATTGCCCTGAGGGCAGCCTCATGAACTGGCAGAAGGGCACTGGGTCTCTGGGTACTCACACAAGCATCCACTCTCCTCCCATGGTGGGCTCAATGGCGAGACCCTAATCACCAAGATGACTTCCCACTGAAAGACACCAGGACACCGAAGGGGCTTAGTTGGGTTCCCAGGGATGAGTCCCGGGAAGCACTAATAATGGGCACACAACGCCCCAGGGTGGGAGCACGTCTTAGTAATATGGAGGCCCAGACTGGGGAGAGCCCCACTGGGGAGCCTCAAGGAATCAGTCACCTCGAGCCCCAGGCTCCAGCGCTACGCCAGGGCCACAGGGGTCCCCAGGATCCCGCCTAAGTGGGGTGCCCTCCAGTGGGCCTCAGCATAATCCTATTGAGCATAATTGTTAGGTCATCATCTGTCTTTGAGACCTTATGAGTTCTCATCATTGACCCAACCAAGGCAGTCCCCACCTGCCTCTGACCTTTACCCGCCAGCTCAACATGCCTACCAGAGAGGGTTTGTGATGCACTGGGTGGACATGAGGGCCCCTGGCTTGAGGCCTGTTCCCAAAGATGGGCCAAACTCCCCTCGTGTGCCAGGTGAGAGCTCAGTCAGGGTGCAGGACCTGCGCAGAGAGAGGCAGCTCAGCAATGATGAACGCCTTCCCCATCAGACCTCACCTTGTGGCAGAGGGAGGGATCTCTGAACACGCAGGGCTGGGACTGCATTCATCACACCAGGAAAAATCCTGGCCTGGTGGGAAGGAATGCGGCAGCATGTCCCAAGGTCCTCAGCCTCTGTGGCTCCGCTGGACACATGGGAATTCAGGGCCCCACAGTGGACTGAGCATGGAGGCTGCAAAAGCAGGCACCAGGCCCCATGCACAGGTCCTTCTGCAATGTGAATGGGACACACCTTGGTGTGCCGGTGACAGGCAGAATCCCGGGCCTTGGCCCAAAGGGACCGGATCTGCATTTTGACAGGAAGGGGTGGGCATGCGGTCCTGGAAGGGCCCACGAACACTACCACGTGGATGCAATGCCAAGATCCCTTGGAAGATCAAAGCCCTGACAGGCATCCCACTAGCATCCACCACCACTTCTAAGCAGCGCTGCTCCATGGATTCCTTGGGGGCACCTCATACCTTACAATCTTTGAGATTACGATGAGGGAAGGGTGAGGGGCCAGCACAGTTCCCCAGCGACATCAAACTCCCTGGGACTTGGGGCACAAGTCAAGAACCCTAGCGTGACCTGGCTCATAGCACCGACATAAAAGGCCCATTGTCAGGCAAAGCCCCATCCAGTTACAGGATGACCCATGGGCCCCATAAGAACATGCGACCACCAGACAGTGCCAATGGTGAAGAACCCGGAGGCAGGAGCCTGCATGCCACTCGGGGTCTGGACCATGCTGCCAACATTTTTCAGATACCGTCTACCCATTATGCCAAAGCTGTCTAGTGTCCAGCAAGGTGGCCCCGGGCCAGGCCTCTTCCTCCAAAGACTATTGCTTTGGAGGGCTCAGAAATCTGGGCTCACTGCATCTACACAGGTCACATTGGCCATCTGCAATGCCCACCACAGCACGTCACGTGCGTACTAAGGCATCAGTGATTCTGACATCAATTGGAGCACCCTCCCACACTGGGAAACGTGGCCCATGGGCCATCAAGTAAGAGGATCCCGCAAGGAACTGTGGCCTCCCTTGCAGGTGTTGTGGGTGACCTGTTTTTTGCAGACAACCTAATGCACAGGTCAGACATTCAGGGACACGCCAGCCCTCTGGGGCGAGGATGAAGTCCTGGTCCCACAAGATGGCTGGCATTGCCCTGAGGCTCCCTCGCAAATTGTCCAAAGGGCACTGGGTCTCCGGGTACTCACACAGACATCCACTCTCCTCCCATTGTGAGCTCAATGGCGAGACCCTGGTCACCAAGGCGATGTCCCACTGAAAGACACCAGGACACCAAGGGAGCTTAGTTTGCTTTCCACGGATGCGTCCCGGGAAGTAGTAGTGATGGGAAAAACGCCTCAGGGCAGGAGCACATTTTAGGCCTGTGGAGGCCCAGAGACAGGGGAAAGCCCCACTGGGAGCCTCAAGGGATCTGTCCCCTCGAGCCCCAGGGGCCAGTGCTACACCAGGGCCTCAGGGGTCAACAGGATCCCGCCTCAGTGCGGTGCCCTCCACTGGGCCTCAGCATAATCCTATTGAGCATAAGTATTAGGTCATCAACTATCTTCGAGACCATATGAGTCCTCATCATTGCCCCAACCAAGGCAGTCCCTATCAGCCTCTGCCTTCTACCCGCCAGCTCAACATGCTTACCAGAGAGGGTTTGTGATACGCAGGGTGGCCATAGGGGCCCTTGGCTTGGGGCCTGTTTCTGAAGATTGGCCACACTCCCCTCCATGCACCAGGTGAGAACTCGGTCGTGGGGTGGGATCTGCACAGAGAAAGGCAGCTCAGCAATGACAAGCGCCTTCCTATCAGACCTCTTTTGTGGCAATGAGAGGGATCCTAGAATGCCCAGGATTGGGACGGCATTCATGATGCCAGCAAAAATCTTGGCCTGGAGGGAAGGAAGGTTGTAGCATGTCCCCAAGGCTGTCAGCCTCTGTGGTTCCACGGGACACCGGGAATTCAGGGCCTCACAGGAGTCTGAGCATAGAGATTGCAAAACCAGGCAACAGGCCCCATGCACAGGTCCTCCCACAAAGTGATTGGGAAACAGCTTGGTGGGTTGGTATCAGGAACAATCCCGGGCCTTGGCTGGCAGGGACTGGCCCTGAATTTTGCCAGCAATGGGCAGGCATGGGGCCCAGAAGGGCCCACGAATGCTACCACGCAGATGCAATGCCAAGATCCCTTGGGGGATCAGGGCCCTGAAGGGCCTCCCACCAGCATCAAACAACATCACCAACCATTGCTGCTCCAAGGCTCCAGTGGGGACACCTCATCCCTTCCCGCCTTTGAGATTACAGTGAGGGAAAGGTGAGGGGCCAGCACGTTTCCCCAGTGACCTCAAACTCACTGGTACTTGGGGTCACACGTTAAGAACCCCAGCGTGCCCTTGCTCATGGCACCAACCAAAGGACCACTGTCAGGCAATTCCCATCCAGATACAGGACGACTGACGAGCCCCATATGGACACGTGGCCACCGGGGGGGTCAATGGTGAAGAACCCGGTGCCAGGAGCGCACATGCCACTCAGGTTCCAGGCCACGATGCACACATTTTTCAGATACCATCTACCCATTATGCCAAAGCAGTCTAGTGTCCAGCCTGATAGCCCCGGGCCTGGCCCCTTCCTCCAAAGCCCATTGTGTGAAATTTGGGTGCACCACTTCCATGCAGGAGGTTGCTTTGGCAGACTGCAATGCCCAAGGCAGAACCACGCGTGCCTACTAAGTTATCAGTGATTCTGAAATCAACCTGAGCACCCTGGGAAATGAGGCCCATGGGCCTTCAAGTAAGAGGATCCCACAGGGACCGTGGCATCCTTTGCAGGTATCGCGGGTGACCTGTTTTCTCCAGACAGCTTAGTGCACAGGGCAGAAATTCAGGGACACGCCAACCCTCTGGGTCAAGGACAAAGCCCCAGTCCCACAAGTTGGCTGGTATAGCCCTCAGGGTGGCCTCGTCAATTGGCCCAAGGGCACTGGGTCTCCAGGTACTCACACAGGCATCCACTCTAATCCCATGGTGGCCTTAATGGCGAGACCCTGCTCACCAAGATGATGTTCCACTGAAAGACACCAGGACACCGAGGGAGCTTAGTTGGGTTCCCAGGGATGAGTCCCGTGAAGCACTGGTAATTGGCACACAATGCCCCAGGACGGTAGCACGTCTTAGGCGTATGGAAGCCCAGAGATCAAGGAAAGCCCCACTGGGGAGCCTCGAGGGATCGGTAGTCTCAAGCCCCAATTGCCAGTGCTACGTCATGGCCACAGGGGTCCCCAGGATCCCGCCTAAGTGGGGTGCCCTCCAGCGGGCCTTAGTGTAATCCTATTGAGCATAATTTTTAGGTCATTATCTGTCTTCAAGGCCATATGAGTTCTCATCATTGACCCAACAAAGGCAGTCCCCAAATGCCTCTGCCTCCTAACCACAGCTCATCATGCTTACTAGAGAGGGTTTGTGATGGGCAGGGTGGCCATAAAGGCCCATGGCTCGGTGCCATTTCCAAAAGACAGGTTAAACTTCCCTCCGTGCACCAGGTGGGATCTCAGTCAGGGCGCAGGATCTGCGTAGAGAAGCAGCTCAGCAATGACAAATGCCTTCCCCATCAGACCTCACCTTGAGGCAATGGGAGGGATCTCAGAATGCACAGGGCTGGGACTGCATTCATGATGCAATCGTGCAATCCTGGCCTGGCAGGAAAGAAGGCTGCAGCATATCCACAAGTCCTTAGGAATCTGAGCATGGAGGCTGCCACAGCAGGCACCAGGACACAATCACAGGTCTTCCCGCAGCATGATTGGCACAGATATTTGCGGGTAAGTAGCAGGCAGAATCCCAGGCCTTGGCTGGCAGGGACTGGCCCTGCATTTTTCCAGGAATGGGCAGACATGGGGCCCTGGAAGATCCCACAAACGCTACCACACAGACGCAACACCAAGACCCCTTGGGGGAACAGGGCCCTGATAGGCATCCCACCAGCATCCAACACTGTCTCCATCAGCACTGCTGCATGGCTCCCATGGGAACACCTCATCCCTTCACGTCTTTGAGATTATGGTGAGGGAAAGGTGAGGGGCCAGCATGGTTCCCCAGCGTCTTCAAACTCACTTGGACGTGGGGTCACTAGTGAAAAACCGCAGCGTGCCCTGGCTTGTAGCACCGACCAAAGGGCCATAGTCAGACAAAACACCATCGATCTGTGGGATGACCCACAGAACCCATAAGGACACACGACCACCAGACGGTGCCAATGGTAAAGAACCCAGGGGCAGGAGCCCGCATGCCACTTGGGGTCTTGACCATGCTGAGAGCATCTTTCAGATTCCATCTACCCGTTATGCCAAAGCTGTCTAGTGCTACTCAAGTAACCCCGGGTTCGGCTCCTGCCTCTAAAGCCCATTGCATGAAATTTCGGCACACCGCTTCCACGCAGGAGGTCACAGTGGCTGTCTGCAATGCCCACCGCAGCACGTCGCATGCCTACTAAGGCATCAGTGATTCTGACATCAACCGGACCACCCTCCCACACTGGGAAACATGGCCCATGGTCCGTCAAGTAAGAGGATCCCGCAGGGAACCATGACATCCCTTACAGGTGTCACGGGTGATATATTTTTCCAGACAGCCTAGTGCACAGTGGAGACGTTCAGGGACACGCCAGCCCTCTGGTGCCAGGAGGAAGCCCCAGTCCCACAAGATGGCTGGCTTTTCCCTGAGTGTTCCCTCGCCAATCTGCCCAAGGGCACTGGATCCTGGGTACTCACACAGGCACCCATTCTCCTCCCACAGTGGGTTCCATGGCGAGACCCTGGTCACCAAGACGACATCCCACTGAAAGAAACCAGGACACCGAAGGAGCTTACTTGTTTTCCCAGGGATGAGTCTTGGGAAGCACTAGTAATGGGCACACAATGCCCCAGGGTAGGAGCACATCTTAGGCGCTCGGAGGCCCAGACCAGGGAGAGCACCACTGGGGAACCTCGAGGGATCAGTCGCCACGAGCCCCAGGATCCAGCGCTATGCCAGGGTCACAGGGGTCCCCAGGATCCTGCCTCAGTGTGGTGCCCTCCACTGGGACTCAGCATAATCCTAATGAGCATAATTTTTAGGTCATCATCTGTCTTCGAGAGCATGTGAGTTCTCATCATTGACTCAACCAAGGTAATCCCCTCCCACCTCTGCCTTCTACCCCCTAGCTCAACATGCTTACCAGAGAGGTTTTGTGATGTGCAGGGTGGACATGGGGGCCCTGGCTTGAGGTTTGTTCCCAATGATGGGCCAAACTCCCCTCCATGCACCAGGTGGGATCTCAGTCGGGGCGCAGGATCTGCGAGGAGAGAGGCAGCTCAGCAATGACAAACACCTTCCCCATGAGACCTCACCTTGTGGCAATGGGAGGGATCTCAGAATGCGTGGGGCTGGGACTGCATTCATGACACAATCCTGCAATCCTGGCCTGGAGGAAAGGAAGGCTGCAGTGTGTCCACAAGGCCCTCAGCCTCTGTGGCTCAACTAGAAACAAGGGAATTCAGGGCCCCAGAGGAGTCTGAGCATGGAAGCTGCAACAGCAGTCACCAGGCCACACTCACATGTTCTCCCGCAGCATGATTGGGACAGACCTTGGTGGGTCGGTGGCAGGCAGAATCCTGGATTTTGGCTGGCATGGACCGGCCCTGTGTTTTGCCAGGATGGGCAGGCATGGAGACACGGAAGGAACCATGAACCCTACCACACAGACGCAACACCAAGATCCCTTGGGAGAACAGGGCCCTGACGGGCATCCCACCAGCATCCAACATTGTCTCCATCAGCGCTGCTCCATGGCTCCTGTGGGGACACCTCATCCCTTCCCATCTTTGAAATTACGTTGAGGGAAGGGTGAGGCACCAGCATGATTCCCCAGCACCTTCAAAATCACTGGGTCTCCGGGTCACATCAAGAACCCCACCATGCCCTGCTTTGTGGCACTGACCAAAGGGCCATTGTCAGACAAAACCCCATTCAGCGGTGGGGCAGCCCCTAGGGCCCATAAGGACACACGGCCACCAGATGGTGTCAATGGTGAAGAACCCGGGGGCAGGAACCCGCATGCCACTCGGGGTCTTGACCACGCTAAGAGCATCTTTCAGATACCTTCTACCCATTATGCCAAAGCTGTCTACTGTCCTTCCAGGTAATCCCGGGCCCAGCCCTTGCCTCCAAAGCCCATTTCGTGAAATTTGGGTGCACTGCTTTCAAGCAGGTGGTCACATTGGTCGCCTGCAATGCCCACCGCAGCACATTGTGCTTTCAGGGACACACCAGCCCTCTGGGGTGAAGACGAAGCCCCAGTCCCACAAGATGGCTGGTGTTGCCATGAAGGCTGCCTCACCTATTGGCCAAAGGTCACTGGGTGTCTGGGTTCTCACACAGGCATTCACTCAGGTCCCATGGTGGGCTCAATAGAAAGACCACGGTCACCCAGATGACGTCCACTAAAAGACACCAGGACACCAAGGGAGCTTAGTTGAGTTCTCAGGGATGAGTCCCAGGAAGTACTAGTAATGGGCACACAGCACCCCAGTGTGGGAGCACGACTTTTGCGCGTGGAGGCATAGATACTGGGGAGAACCCACAAGGGAGCCTCAAGGGATCGGTCACCTTGAGCCCCAGGTGCCATCCTCCACAAGTGCCACAGGGGTCCCCAGGATCCCGCCTCAGTGCCGTGCCTTCCACTGGGCCTCAGTGTAATCCTATTGAGCATAATTTTTAGGTCATCATCTATCTTTGAGACCATATGAGTTCTCATCATTGACCCAACCAAGGCAGTCCCCACCCACCTCTGCCTTCTACCCATCAGCTCAACATGCTTATCAGAGAGGGTTTGTGATGTGCAGAGAGGCCATGGGGGCCCTGGCTCTGGGCCTGTTCCGAAGATGGGCCAAATTCCCCTCCATGTGCCAGGTGGGATCTCCATCGGGGTGCGTGATCTGCGCAGAGTGAGGCAGGTAAGCAATGACAAACGTCTTCCCCATCAGACCTCATCTTTTGCCATGGAAGGGACCTCAGAATGCATGGGTCTGGGACTGCATTCATGACATAATCCTGTAATCCTGGCCTGGTGAGAAGGTAGGCTGCAGCATATCCACAAAGCCCTCAGCCTCTGTGGCTCCACTGGAAACAAGGGAATTCAAGCCCCACAGGAGTCTGAGCATGGAGGCTGCCACAGCAGGCACTAGGCCACACGCACAGGTCCTCCCACAGCGTGATTGGGACAGACCTTGGCGGGTTGGTGGCAGACAGAATCCCTGGACTGGGCTGGCAGGAACCAGCCTTGCGTTTTGCCAGGAATGGGTTGTCATGGGTCCACAGAAGGGCCCATGAACGCTACCACGCAGACGCAATGCCAACATCCCTTGGGGGATCAGAGCCCTGATGGGCATCCCACCTGCATCCAACACTGTCTCCATCAACGCTGTTCCATGGCTCCCATGGGGACACCTCATCCCTTCCCGTCTTTGAGTTTATGGTGAGGGAATGGTGAGGGGCCAGCACGGTTTTCAGGCGCCTTCAAACTCACTGGGACTCAGGGTCACAGGTAGAGAATCCCAGCGTGCCCTGGCCTGAGGCACTGACCAAAGGACCATTGTCAGAGAAGGCCCCATACAGCTGCGGGATGACCCCTGGGGCCCATAAGGACACACGACCACCAGACGGTGCCAATGGTGAAGAACCAAGAGGCAGGAACCCGCATGTCACTCGGGGTTGGGCCACGCTGCCAGCATTTTTCAGATAGCATCTACCCGTTATTCCAAAGTTGTGTATTGTCCATTCAGGTTTATCACCATACCTGGCCCCTGCCTCCAAAACCCATTTTGTGAAATTTGGTTGCACTGCTTCCATGCAAGAGGTCACATTGAGGGTGTGCAATTCCCACCACAGCATCTCGTGTGCCTAGTAAGGCATCAGTGATTCTGACAAAAACTGGAGTGCCCTCCAGACTGGGAAATGGGGCCATGGGCTGTCAAGTAGAGGATCACGCGGGGACGGTGGCATCCCTTGCAGGTGTCGCGGGTGACATGTTGTTTCCAGACAACCTAAGGCACAGGGAAGACGATCAATGACACGTCAGCCTTCTGGGGTGAGGACAAAGCCCCAGTCCCGCAAGATTTCTGGCGTTGCCCTGAGTGCTGCCTCACCAATTGGACCAAGGACACTGGGTCTCTGGGTACTCACACAGGCATCCACTCTCCTCCCATGGTGGCCTCAATGGCGAGACCCTGGTCACTAAGACGACTTCCCACTGAAAGACACCAGGACACCGAGGGAGCTTAGTTGGGTTCCCAGGGATGAGTCCTGGGAAGCACTAATAATAGGCACACAACGCCCCAGGGCGGGAGCACATCTTAGTAATGTGGAGGCCCAGACTGGGGAGAGCCCCACTGGGGAGCCTCAAGGGATCGGCGACTCAAGCTACAGGTGCCAGCGCTATTCCGGGGCCACAGGAGTTCCCAGGATCCTACCTCAGTGCGGTGACCTCCACTGGGCCTCAGCATAATCCTATTGAGCATAATTTTTAGGTCATCATCTGTCTTCAAGACCATATGAGTTCTCATCATTGACCCAACCAAAGCAGTCCCCACCCGCCTCTGCCTTCTACCCTCTAGTTCAACATGCTTACCAAGGCTGTTTTATGATGTGCTGCATGGCCATGGGGGCCCCTAGCTTTGAGGCATGTTCCTGAAGATGGGCCAAACTCCCCTCCGTGCGCCAGGTGGGATCTCAGTGGGTGCACGGGATCTGTGAGGAGAGAGGCAGCTCAGCAATGACAAATGCCTTCCCCATCAGACCTCGCCTTGTGGCAGTGGCAAGGATCTCAGAATGCACAGTGCTGGGAGTGCATTCATGATGCAATCCTGACCTGACAGGAAGGAAGGCTGCAGCGTGTCCACAAGGCCCTCAGCCTCTGTGGTTCCACTGGAAACAAGGGAATTCAAGCCTCACAGGAATCTGAGCATGGAGGCTGCCACAGCAGGCACCAGGCCATATGCACAGGTCCTCCCACATCCTTATTGTGACAGACGTTGGTGGGGCAGTAGCAGGCAGAATCCTGGACATTTACTGGCAGGGACTGGCCCTGTGTTTCGCCAGGAAAGGGTGGGCAGGGTCCTCGGATGGACCCATGAATGCTACCATGCAGATGCAATGCCAAATTCCCTTGGGGGAACAGGGTCCTGACAGGCATCCCACCAGCATCCAACACTGTCTCCACCAGTGCTGCTCCATGGTTCCAGTGGGGACACCATCCCTTCCCATCTTTGAGAGTATGATGAGGGAAGGGTGAGGGGCCAGCACGGTTCCCCAGTGCCTTCAAACTCACTCAGATGTGGGGTCACAAGTGAAGAACCGCAGTGTGCCCTGGCTCATGGCACCAACCAAAGGGCCATAGTCAGCCAAAACCCCATTGATCTGCAGGACGACCCACGGGCCCCATAAGGACACACAACCACCAGATGGAGCCAACGGTGAAGAACCCGGGGGCAGGAGCCTGCATGCCACTCGGGGTCTGGACCACTCTGCAAGCATCTTTCAGATACCGTCTACCCCTTATGCCACAGCTGTCTATTGTCCACTCAGGTAACCCAGGATCTGGTCCCTGCCTCTAGAGCCCATTGCGTGAAATTTCACCGCTTACATGCAGGAGGTCACATTGGCTGTCTGCAATGCCCATGGCAGCACACCGTGTGCCTAGTAAGGCATCAGTGTGGGCAGCATGTCGCATGCATAGTAAGGCATCAGTGATTCTGACATCTACCAGAGTGCCCTCTCACACTGGGAAACGTGGCCCATGGTCAGTCAAGTAAGAGTATCCCATGGGGGACTGTGGCATCCCTTACTGGTGTTGCAGATGACCTATTTTTTTCCAGACAGCCTAGTGTACAGAGGAGACGTTCAGGGACACAACAGCCCTCTGGTGTGAGGACGAAGCCCCAGTCCCGCAGGATGGCTGGGGTTGCCCTGAGGGCACTCTCACCAATCGGCCCAATGGCTCTGGATATTCGGGTACTCACACAGGCATCCATTCTCCTCCCATGGTGGGCTCAATGGCAAGACCCTGATCACCAAGACAATGTCTCACTAAAAGACACCAGGACACTGAAGGAGCTTAGTTGTTTTCCCAGGGATGAATCCCGGGAAGCACTAGTAATGGGCACACAACGCCCCAGGACGGGAGCATGTCTTAAGCGCTTACAGGCCCAGACTGGGGAGAGCCCCACTGGGGAGCCTCAAGGGATCAGTCACCTCGAGCCCCAGGATCCAGCATTATGCCAGGGTCACAGGGGTCCCCAGGATCCCGCCTCTGTGTGGTGCCCTCCACTGGGCCTCAGTGTAATCCTATTGAGCATAATTTTTAGGTCATCAGCTGTCTTCAAGACCATATGAGTTCTCATCATTGATCCAACCAAGGCAGTCCCCACCCGCCTCTGCCTTCTACACGCCAGCTCAACATGCTTACCAGATAAGTTTTGTCATGGGCAGAGTGGCCATGGGGGTCCCTGGGTCGTGGCCTGTTCCCAAAGATGGGCCAAACTCCCCACTGTGCTCCAGGTGGGATCTCGGTCACGGCACGGGATCTGCACAGAGAGAGGCAAGTCAGCAATGACAAAACGCCTTCCCATCAGACCTCACCTTGTGGCAATGGGATAGATCTCAGAATGCATGGTGCTGGGAGTGCATTCACGATGCAATCCTGCAATCCTGGCCTGGTCAGAAGGAAGGCTGCAGCGTTTCCACAAGACCCTCAGCTTCTGTGGCTCCAGTGGAAACAAGGGAATTCAAGCCCCACAGGAATCTGAGCATGGAGGCTGTCACAGCAGGCACCAGGCCACAAGCACAGGTCCTCCCAAATCCTTATTGCAACAGACGCTGGCAGGGCAGTAGCAGGCAGAATCCCGGGCATTGGCTGGCAGGGACTAGCCCTGTGTTTTGTCAGGAATGGGCCGGCAGGGGGTCGGATGAGCCCATGAATGCTACCATGCAGACGCAACACAAGATCCCTTGGGGGAGCAGGGCCCTGAAAATCATCCCACCAGCATCCAACACTGTCTCCACCAGTGCTGCTCCATGGCTCCCATGGGGACGCCTCATCCCTTCCTGTATTTGAGATTACGGTGAGGAAAGGGTGAGGAACCTGAATGGTTCCCCAGTGCCTTCAAACTCACTGGGACTCGGGGTCGCAAGTCAAGAACCCAAGCATGCCCTGGCTCATGGCACCGACCAAGGGCCATTGTCAGACAAAACCCCATCCAGTTGCAAGACGACCCACGGACCCCATAAGGACATGCAACCACCAGACGGTGCCAATGGTGAAGAACCTGGGGGCAGGACCCTGCATGCCACTCTGTGTCAGGGTCACACTACCAGCATCTTTCAGATACCTTCTACCCATTAAGCCAAAGCTGTCTAGTGTCCTTCCAGGTAATTCCTGGTCTGGCCCCTACCTCCAAAGCCCATTGCATGAAATTTGTGTACACTGCTTCCATGCAGGAAGTCACATTGGCCAACTACAATGCCCACCACAACAAGTTACTTGCCTACTAATGCATCAGTGATTCTGACATCAACTGGAGCACCCTCCCACACTGGGAAACGTGGCCCATGGCCATCAAATAAGAGGGTCTCACGTGGGATCATTCCATCCCTTGCAGGTGTCACGGGTGACCTGTTTTTTCCAGACAGCCTAGTGCACACAGGAGTTGTTCAGGGACATGCCAGCCCTCTGGGGTGAGGATGAAGCCCCTGTCCCACAAGATGGCTGGCGTTGCTCTGAGGACTCCCTCGCCAATTGACCCAAGGGCACTGGATCTCCTGGTACTCACATAGGCGTCCACTATCGTCCGATGGTGGGCTCAAGTGGGATCCTGGTCACCATGGCGATATCCCCCTGAAAGACACCAGGACACCGAGGGAGCTTAGCTGGGTTCCCAGGGATGAGTCCCGGGAAGCATTAGTAATGGGCACACAATGCCCAAGGGTGGGAGCATGTCTTTGGCGTGTGGGGGCCCAGACCTGGGAAAGCCCCACTGGGGAAACTACAGGGATCGGTCGCCTTGAGCCCAGGTGCCAGCGCTACGCCAGGGCCACAGGAGTCCCCAGGATCCTGCCTCAGTGCTGTGCCCTCCACTGGGCCTCAGCATAAACCTATTGAGCATAATTTTTAGGTCATCATCTGTCTTCGAGACCATATGAGGTCTCATCATTGATCCATCCAAGGCAGTCCCCTCCCGCCTCTGCCTTCTACCCTCCAGCTCAACATGCTTACCAGAGAGGTTTTGTGATATGCAGCATGGCCATGGGGGCCACTGGCATGAGGTTTGTTCCTGAAGATGGGCCAAACTCCCCTCTGTGACCCAGGTGGGTTCTTGGTCAGAGCACGGGATCTGCACAGACAGAGGCAGCTCAGCAATGACAAAACACCTTCCCCATCAGACATCACCTTGTGGCAATGGGAGGGATCTCAGAATGCGTGGGGCTGGGACTGCATCATGACTTAATCCCGCAATCCTGGCCTGTGGGAAGGGAGGCTGCAGCGTGTCCACATGGCCCTCAGCCTCTGTGGATCCACTGGAAACAAGGGAATTCAAGCCCAACAGGTCTCTGAGCATGGAGGCTGCCACAGCAGGCACCAGGACACAAGCACAGGTCTTCCTGCAGCATGACTGGGACAGACCTTGGGGGGTTGGTGGCAGGCAGAATCCCAGGCATTGGTTGGCAGGGACAGGTCCTGCATTTTGCCAGGTTGGCAGGAACAGGTCTGCAATGGGCAGACATTGGGCCCTGGAAGGTCCCATGAACGCTACCACACAGATGCAATGCCAAGATCTCTTGGGGGATGAGGGCCCTGATGGCATCCCACCAGCATCCAACACTGTCTCCATCAGCACTGCTCCATGGCTCCCGTGAGGACACCTCATCCCTTCCCGTCTTTGAGATTTCCGTGAGGGAAGGGTGAGGGGCCAGGATGCTTCCCCAGTGCCTTCAAACTCACTCGGACGTGGGGTCACAAGTGAAGAACCAAAGCATGCCCTGGCTCGTGGCACTGACCAAACGACCATAGTCAGACAAAACCCCATCGATCTGTGGATGACCCACCAGCCCCATAAGGACACATGACCACCAGACAGTGACAATGGTGAAGAACCCGGAGGCAGGAGCCCAGATGCCACTCGGGGTCTGGACCACACTGCAAGCATCTTTCAGATACCATCTACCCGTTATGCCAAAGCTGTCTAGTGTCCACCCAGGTTACCCCGGGACTGGCCCCTGCCTCTAAAGCCCATTGTGTGAAATTTCAGCACACTGCTTCCACGCAGGAGGTCACATTGGCCATCTGCAATGCCCACCACAACATGTTGTGTGCCTAATAAGGCATCAGTGATTCTGACATCAAACGGAGTGCCCTCCCATAATGGAAATGTGGCCCATGATCCATCAAGTAAGAGGATCCCATGGGGGACCGTGGCATCCCTTACAGGTGTCACGGGTGATCTATTTTTGCAGACAGCCTAGTGCACAGGGGAGACGTTCAGGGACACACCAGCCCTCTGGTGTGAGGAGAAGCCCCAGTCCCAAAAGATGGCTGGCGTTGCCCTGAGGACACTCTCGCCAATCGGCCCAAGGGCACTGGATCTTTGGATACTCACACAGGCATCCATTCTCCTCCCATGGTGGGCTCAATGGTGAGACCCTGGTCATCAAGATGACATCCCACTGAAAGACACCAGGACACTGAAGGAGCTTAGTTGTTTTCCCAGGGATGAATCCTGGGAAGCACTAGTAATGGGCACACAATGGCCCAGGGTGGGAGCATGTCTTACGCGTTCGGAGGCCCAGACCAGGGAAAGCCCCAATAGGGAACCTCGAGGGATCAGTTGCCTCGAACACCAGGATCCAGCTCTATGCTAGGGCCACAGAGGTCCTCAGGATCCCGCCTCTGTGCGTTGCCCTCCACTGGGCCTCAGTGTAATCCTATTGAGCATAATTTTTAGGTCATCATCTGTCTTTGAGACCATATGAGTTCTCATCATTGACCCAACCAAGGCAGTCCCCACCTGCCTCTGCCTTCTACCTTCCAGCTCAACATGCTTACCAGTGAGGGTTTGTTATGCACAGGGTGGCCATGGGGGCCCCTGGCTCAGGGCCTGCTCCCAAAGATGGGCCAAATTCCCATCCGTGCTCCAGGTGGGATCTCGGTCGCTGCATGGGATTTGCACACAGAGAGGCAGCTCAGCAGTGACAAAACGCCTTCCCATCAGACGTCACCTTGTGGCAATGGGAGGGATCTCAGAATTCGCAGGGCTGGGACTGAATTCATGACACAATCCTGCAATCCTGGCCTGGTTGGAAGGAAGACTGCAGCTGTTCCACAAGGCCCTCAGCCTCTGTGGCTCCACTGGAAACAAGGGAACTCAAGCCCCCCAGGAATGCTCAGGCATGGAGGCTGCCACAGCAGGACCAGGCCACATGCACAGGTCTTCCTGCAGTGTTACAGGGACAGACATTTGCGGGTCAGTGGCAGGCAGAATCCTGGGCCTTGGCTGGCAGGGACCGGCCCTGTGTTTTGGCAGGAATGGGCAGGCATAGGGCCCCAGAAGGGCCCATGAGTGCTACCACGCAGACGCAATGCCAAGGTCCCTTGGGGGAACAGGGCCCTGACGGGCATCCCACCAGTATCCAGCACTGTCTCCATCAGCACAGCACCATGGTTCTGGTGGGGACACCTAATCCCTTACCATCTTTGAGATTACGGTGAGGGAATGGTGAGGGGCCAGCACGGTTCCCCAGTGCTTTCAAATTCACTAGGTCTCAGGGTTACAAGTCAAGAACCCAGGCCTGCCCTGGCTCGTGGCACCAACCAAAGGGCCATTGTCAGACAAAACTCCATACAGCTGTGGGACGACCCCGGGGGCCCATGAGGACACGCGAGAACCAGACGGTGCCAATGGTGAAGAACCTGGTGGCAGGCGCCTGTATACAACTCGGGGTCTGGGCCATGTTGCCAACATTTTTCAGATACCGTCTACCCGTTGTGCCAAAGCTGTCTAGTCTCCATCCAGGTAACCCCCGCCAGGCCCCTGCCTCCAAATCCCATTTGTGAAATTTGGGAACACCACTTCCATGCAGGTGGTCACACTGTTCATCTGCAATGCCCACCGCAGCATGTTGTGTGCCTACTAAGGCATCAGTGATTCTGACATCAACTGGAGTGCCCTCCCACACTTGGAAACGTGTCCCATGGTCCGTCAAGTAAGAGGATCCCGTGGGGGACCATGGCATCCCTTACAAGTGTCACAGGTGACCTGTTTTTTCCAGACAACCAAGTGTACAGGTCAGACTTTCAGGGACACACCTGCCCTCTGGGGCGAGGATGAAGCCCCAGTCCCACAAGATGGCTGGAGTTTCCCTGAGGGCTGCCTCGCCTGTAGGCCAAAGGTCAGCGGGTCTCTGGGGTCTGACACAGGCATCCACTCTCCTCCCTTGGTCAGCTCAATAGCAAGACCACGGTCACCAAGACGACATCCCACTGAAAGACACCAGGACACCAAGGGAGTTTAGGTTCCCAGGGATGAGTCCTGGGAAGTACTAGTAATGGGCACGCATCTCCCCAGGGTGGGAGCACATCTTATGCATGCAGAGGCCCAGAAACTGGGGAGAGCCCCACTGGGGAGGCTTGAGGGATCTGTCGCCTTGAGCCCCAGGTGCCAGTGCTCCACAAGGCCCAAAGGGATCCCCAGGATCCCGCTCAGTGCCATGCCTTCCACTGGTCCTCAGCATAATCCTATTGAGCATAATTTTTAGGTCATCATCTGTCTTTGAGACCATATGAGGTCTCATCATTGACCCAACCAAAGCAGTCCCCACCTGCCTCTGCCTTCTACATGCCAGCTAAACATGCTTACCAGAGAAGTATTTTGATGTATGGCATGGCCATGGGGGCCCCTGGCTTGAGGCTTGTTCTTGACGGTGGGCCAAATGTCCCTCCATGCACCAGGTGGGATCTCGGTGGGGGCGCGGTATCTGCATGGAGAGAGGCAGCTCAGCAATGACAAAACTCCTTCCCCTTCTGACCTCACCTTGTGGAAATGGGAGGGATCTCAGAATCCATGGGGCTGGGAGTGCATTCATGACACAATCCTGCATTCCTGGCCTGGTGGGAAGGAAGGCAGCAGCATATCCACAAGGCCCTTAGCCTCTGAGGCTCCACTGGAAACAAGGGAATTCAAGCACCATAGGCATCTGAGAATGGAGGCTGCCACAGCAGTCACCAGGCCACATGCACATGTCTTCCTGCACCGTAATTGGGACAGACCTTGGCAGGTTGGTGGCAGGCAGAATCCAGGCCTTGGGTGGCAGGGACCAGCCGAGTTTTGCCAGGAATGGGCGTGCATGGGGCCCCAAAAGGGCCCACAAACGCTACCATGCAGACGCAATAGCAAGATCCCTTGGGGGAACAAGGCCCTGACGGGTATCCCACCAGCATCGAACACTGTCTCCATCACCACTGCACCATGGTGGTGGGGACACCTCATCCCTTCCCGTCTTTGAGATTATGGTGAGGGAATGGTGAGGGGCAAGCACAGTTCCCCAGGGCCTTCAAACTCACTGGGTCCTGGTGTCACAAGTCAAGAACCCTGTGTGCCCTGGCTTGTGGCACCGTTCAAAGGGCCATTGTCAGACAAAGCCCCATACAGCTGCAGGACAACCCCTGGGGCCCATAAGGTCACGTGACTACCAGGCAGTGACAATGGTGAAGAACCCGGACGCAGGAGCCCACATGCCACTCAGAGTCGGGAACACCCTGCCAGCATTTTTCAGATACCGTCTACCCGTTATGCCAAAGCTGTCTAGTGTCCATCCAGGTAACCCCGGGTCCGGTCCCTGTCTCCAAAGGCCATTGTGTGAGAGTTGGGCGCATCGCTTTCAGGCAGGAGATCACTTTGGCCGTCTGCAATGCCCACTGCAGCACATCGCGTGCCTACTAAGGCATCAGTGATTCTGACATCAACCGGAGTTCCCACCCACACTCAGAAAGGGGCCCATGGGCAGTCAAGTATGAGGATCTCGCGGGGGTTCATGGCATCTCTTGCAGGTGTCGCGGGTGACCTTTTTTTCCAGATACCCTAGTGCACAGGGGAGATGTTCAAGGACACACCTGCCCTCTGGGGTGAGGAGCAAGCCCCAGTCCCACAAGATGGCTGGCATTGTCCTGAGGGCTCCTTCGACAATCTGCCCAAGGACACTGTATCTCTGGGTACTCACACAGGCATCCACTCTCCTACCACGGAGGACCCAATGGCGAGACCCTGGTCACCAAGACGACATCCCACTGAAAGACACTGGGACACCAAGGGAGTTTAGTTGGGTTCCCAGGGATGAGTCCCGGGAAGCACTAGTAATGGGCATACAACGCCCCAGGGCAGGAGCACGTCTTAGACACAAGGAGGCCCAGAGACTGGGAAGAGTCCCAATGGGGAGCCTCGAGGGATCAGTGGCCTCGAGCCCCAGGTGTCAGTGTTACGCCAGGGCCACAGGGGTCCCTAGGATACCGCCTCTGTTTGGCGCCCCCCACTGGGCCTCAGTGTATTCCTATTGAGCATAATTTTTAGGTCATCATCTGTCTTCGAGACCATATGAGTTCTCATCATTGACCCAACCAAGGCAGTCCCCACACGCCTCTGTGTTCTACCTGCCCGCTCAACATGCTTACCAGAGAGGGGTTGTGATGCGCAGGGTGGCCTTGAGGGCCCGTGGCTTGGGGCCTGTTCCCGAAGATAGGCCAAACTCCCCTCCGTGTGCCAGGTGGGATCTCCGTCGGGGTGCGTGATCTGCGCAGAGTGAGGCAGGTAAGCAATGACAAACGCCTTCCCCATCAGACCTCACCTGTGACAGTGGGAGGGATCTCAGAATGCGCGGGGCTGGGACTGCATTCATGACACAATCCTGCAATCCTGGCCTGGTGGGAAGGAAGGCTGCAGCGTGTCCACAAGACTCTCTGCCTCTGTGGCTCCACTGGAAACAAGGAAATTCAAGACCCACTGGCGTCTGAGCATGGAGGCTGCCACATCATGCACCAGGCCACATGCACAGGTCTTCCCGCAGCATGATTGGGACAGACCTTGGCAGGTTGGTGGCAGGCAGAATCCCGGGTCTTGGCTGGCAGGGAGGCGGCCCTGCATTTTGCCAGGAATGGGTGGGCATGGGGCCCCAGAAGGGCCCACGAATGCTACCATGCAGACACAACGCCAAGATCCCTTGGGGGAACATGGCCCTGACGGGCACCCAACCATCATCCAACACTGTCTCCATCACCGCTGCTCCATGGCTCTTGTGGGGATACCTCATCCCTTCCCGTGTTTGAGATTACGGTGAGGGAAGGGTGAGAGGCCAGCATGGTTCCCCAGCGCCCTCAAACACACTGAGACTCAGGGTCACAAGTCAAGAACCCCAGCATGCCCAGCCTCATGGCACTGACTAAAGGGCCATTGTCAGACAAAGCCCCATACAGCTGAGGGACGACTTGGGCCCATAAGGACATGCAACCACCAGAAGGTGCCAATGGTGAAGAACACGGAGGCAGGAGCACGCATGCCACTCGGGGTCTGGGCCACGCTACCTGAATTTTTTGGGCATCGTCTACCCGTTATGCCAAAACTGTCTAGTGTCCATCCAGGTAACTCTGGGCCCAGCCCCTGCCTCCAAAGCCCATTGCATGAAATTTGGACACACCACTTCCAAGCAGGAGGTCACATTGGCTGTCTGCAATGCCCACGGCAGCACGTCACTTGCCTACTAAGGCATCAGTCATTCTTACATCAACTGGAATGCCCTCCTACACTGGGAAACATGGCCCATGGGCCGACAAGTAAGAGGATACTGCGGGTGACCGTGGCACCCTTGCAGGTGTTGTGGGTGGCCTGTTTTTTTGCAAACACCCCAGTGCACAATGGAGATGTTCAGGGATACTCCAGCCCTCTGGGGTGAGGATGAAGCCCCAGTCCCACAAGATGGCTGGCATTTCCCTGTGGGCTTCCTCACCAATTGGCCCAAGGGTACTGGATCTTTGGGTACTCATAGACATCTACTCTCCTCCCATTGTGGGCTCAATGGCATGACCCTGGTCACCAAGACGACATCCCACTGAAAGACACCAGGACACCAAGGGAGCTGAGTTGGGTTCCCAGGGATGAGTCCCGGGAAGCACTACTAATGGGCACAAATGCCCCAGGGCGGGAGCACGTCTTAGGTGCATGGAGACCTAGAGACCGGGGAGAGCCCCACTGGGGACACTCAAGGGATTGGTCGCATTGAGCCCCAGATGCCAGCGCTATGCCAAGGTCACAGGGGTCACCAGGATCCTGGCTCAGTGTGGTGCCCTCCACTGGGCCTCAGTGTAATCCTATTGAGCATAATTTTTAGGTCATCATCTGTCTTCAAGACCATATGAGTTCTCATCATTGACCCAACCAAGGCAGTCCCCACACGCCTCTGTGTTCTACCTGCCCGCTCAACATGCTTACCAGAGAGGGATTGTGATGTGCAGGGTGGCCATTAGGGCCCCTGGCTTGGGGCCAATTCCCGAAGATAGGCCAAACTCCCCTCCGTGCACCAGGTGGGATATCGAACGGGGCGCGGGATCTGCACAGAAAGAGGCAGCTCAGCAATGACAAACACCTTTCCCATCAGACCTCACCTTGTGGCAATGGGAAGGATCTCAGAATGCGCAGGGCTGGAACTGCATTCATGATGCAATCCTGCAATCCTGGCCTGGCAGGAAGGAAGGCTGCAGTGTGTCCACAAGGTTCTCAGCCTCTGTGGATCCACAGAAAACAAGGGAATTCAAGATCCACAGAAGTCTGAGCATGGAGGCTGCCACAGCAGGCACCAGGCCATATGCACAGGTCTTCCTGCAGTGTGATTGGGACAGACCTTGGTGGGTCTGTGGCAGGCACAATCCCGGGATTTTGCTGGCAGGGACCTGTCCTGTGTTTTGCCAGGAATAGGCAGGCATAGGCCCCAGAAGGGCCCACAAATGCTACCACGCAGACGCAATGCCAAGATCCCTTGGGGGAACAGGGCCCTGATGGGCATCCCATCAGCATCTAACACTGTCTCCATCACCACTGCTCCATGTCTCCTGTGGGGGCACCTCATCCCTACTCATCTTTGAGATTATGGTGAGGGAAGGGTGAGGAGCCAGCACAGTTCCCTAGTGCCTTCACACTCACTGGGACTCGGGGTCACAAGTCAAGAAGCACAGCGTGTCCTGGCATGTGGCACCAACCAAAGGGCCAATGTCAGACAAAACCCCATTGAGCTGCAGAATGACCCATGGACCCCATAAAGACACGTGACCACCAGACGGTGCCAATTGTGAAGAAACCGGGGGCAGGAGCCGGCATGCCACTTGGGGTCTGGGCCATGCTGCCAGGTTTTTTCAGATACCATCTACCCATTATACCAAAGCTGTCTAGTGTCCATTTTGGTAACCCCAGGTCTGGTCCCTGCCTCCAAAGCCCATTGCGTGAAATTTAGGTGCACCGTTGTCAGGCAGGAGGTCACATTGGCAGTCAGCAATGCCCACTGCAGCACATCACGTGCCTGCTAAGGCATCAGTGATTGTGACATCAACCAGAGTTGATGGGAAATGTGGCCCATGGTCCTTCAAGTAATAGGATCTCCTGGGGTTCGTGGCATCCCTTGCAGGTTTCGAGGGTGTCCTGTGTTTTCCAGACAGCCTAGTGCAGAGGGGAGATGTTCAGGGACATGCCAACCCTCTGGGGAGAGGACGAAGCCCCAGTCCCACAAGATGGTGACCCTGGTCACCAAGACGACATTCCACTGAAAGACATCAGGACACCGAGGGAGCTTAGTTGGGTTCCCAGGGATGAATCCTGGGAAAGACTAGTAATGGGCACACAACACTCCTGGGCGGGAGCACATCCTACGTGTGCAGAGGCTCAGAGACTGGAGAGCCCACTGGGGAGCGAGTGATCGGTCGCCTCGAGCCCCAGGTACCAGCACTACACGAGAGCCACAGGGGTCCACAGGATTCTGCCTCAGTGAGGTGCCCTCCAATGGGCCTCAGGTAATCCTATTGAGCATAATCTTTAGGTCATCATCTGTCTTCCAGACCATATGAGTTCTCATCATTGACCCAACAGAAGCAGTCCCCTCCCGCCGCTGCCTTCTACCCGTGAGCTCAACATGCTTACCAGAGAGTGTTTGTGATGCTCTGGGTGGCCATTAGGGCCCCTGGCTTGGGGCCTGTTCCTGAAGATAGGCCAAACTCCTCTCAGTGTGCCAGGTGGGATCTCAGTTGGGGCCCGGGATGTGCACAGAGAGAGGCAGCTCAGCAATGACAAACGCCTTCCTCATCAGACCTCCCTGTGGCAATGGGAGGGATCTCAGAATGGGCGGGGCTGGGACTGCATTCATGACTCAAACCTGCAATCCTGGTTTGGCGAGAAGGAAGGCTGCAGCGTGTTCACAAGGCCTTCAATATCTGTGGCTCCACTGGAAACAAGGGAATTCAAGCCCCACAGGCATCTGAAAATGGAGGCTGCCACAGCAGGCACCAGGCTACATGCACAGGTCTTCCCACAGCGTGATTGGGACAGGCCCTTGGTGGGTCGGTTGCAGGCAGAAACCCGGGTCTTGGCTGGCAGGGCCCGGCCATGTGTTCCCCATGAATGTGTGGGCATGGGGCCCCAGAAGGGCCCATGAATGCTACCACACAGACGCAATACCAAGATCCCTTTGGGGAACAGGGCCCTGACGGGCAGCCCACCAGCATCCAACACTGTCTCCATCACTACTGCTCCATGGCTCCTGTGGGGACACCTCATCCCTTCCCATCTTTGAGAGCATGGTGTGGGTAGGGTGAGGGGCCTGCACAGTTCCCCAGCGCCTTCAAATTCAGTAGGACTTGGGGTCAGAAGTCAAGAACCACAGCGTGCCTTTGATTGTGGCATCATACAAAGGGCCATTGTCAGACAAAACCCCATCTAGCTACGGGACCACCCATGGGCCCCATATGGACATGCCACCACCAGAGGGTGTCAATGGTGAAGAACTTGGGTGCAGGAGCCTGCATGCCACTTGGGTCTGGGCCACACTGCCAGCATTTTTCAGATACTGTCTACCAGTTATGCCAAAGCTCTAGTGTCCATCCAGGTATCCCCGAGTCCGGCCCCTGCCTCAAAGACCATTGCATGAAATTTGGGCACACCACTTCCACGCAGGAGGTCATGTTGGTCATCTGCAATGCCCACTCTAGCAGGCCGAGTGTCTACTAAGGCATCAGTGATTCTGACATCAACTGGAGCGCTCTCCCACACTGGGAAAAGTGTCCCATGGGCCGTCAAGTAAGGGATCCTGCAGAGGACTGTGGAATCCCTTACATGTGTTGTGGGTGACCTGTTTTTTCCAGACAACCAAGTTCACAGGTCAGACATTCAGGGACATGCCAGCCCTCTGGGGCAAGGACGAAGCCCCAGTCCCAGAAGATGGCTGGCATTGCACTGAGGGCTCCCTCGTCAATCATCTCAAGGGTACTGGATCTCCAGGTACTCACACAGGCATCCACTCTCCTCCCATGGTGGTCTCAATGGCGAGGCCCTGGTCACCAAGAAGACGTCCCACTGAAAGACACCAGGACACCGAGGGAGCTTAGTTGGGTTCCAGGGATGAGTCCCAGGAAGCACTAGTAATGGGCACACAACGCCCCAGGGCGGGAGCAAGTCTTAGGTGCGCAGAGGCCCAGAGACAAGGGAGAGCCCCACTGGGGAGCCTCGAGGGATTGGTGGCCTCGAGCCCCAGTTGCCAGAGCTTTGCCAGGACCACAGGAGTTCCCAGGATCCCACCTCAGTTTGGTGCCCTCCACTGGGCCTTAGGTAATCCTATTGAGCATAATTTTTAGGTCATCATCTGTCTTCGAAACCATATGAGTTCTCATCATTGACCCAAACAAGGCAGTCCCCTCCCTCCTATGCCTTCTACCTGCCAACTCAACATGCTTACCAGAGAGGGTTTGTGATGCGCAGGGTGTCCATGATGGCCCCTGGCTCGGGGTGTGTTCCTGAAGATGGGCCAAACTCTCCTCCATGCAACAGGTGGGATCTTGGTTGGGGTGTGGGATCTGCGCAGAG
Source organism: Herpailurus yagouaroundi (assembly GCF_014898765.1). Classification (NCBI taxonomy): domain Eukaryota; kingdom Metazoa; phylum Chordata; class Mammalia; order Carnivora; family Felidae; genus Herpailurus; species Herpailurus yagouaroundi. The sequence continues at coordinate 24,293,875 of NW_024412416.1, read as the reverse complement.
AGAGGCAGCTCAGCAATGACAAATGCCTTCCCCATCAGACCTCACCTTGTGGCAATGGGAGGGATCTCAGAATCTGTGGGGCTGGGAGTGCATTCATGACGAAATCCTGCAATCCTGGCTTGGCGGGAAGGAAGGCTGAAGCATGTCCACAAGGCTCTCAGGCTCTGTGGCACCACTGGAAACAAAGGAATTCAAGCCCCACAGGAGTCTGAGCATGGAGACTGCCACATTAGGCACCAGGCCACATGCACAGGTCTTCCCGCAGCGTGATTGGGACAGACCTTGGCAGGTCAGTGGCAGGCAGAATCCTGGGCCTTGGCTGGCAGGGACCGGCCCTGAATTTTGCCAGGAATGGGTGGGCATGGGGCCCTGGAATGTCCCATGAACCCTACCACGCAGATGCAATGCCAAGATCCCTTGGAGGAACAGGGCCCTGACGGGCATCCCATCAGCATCCAACACTTTCTCCATCAACACTGCTCCATGGCTCCCGTGGGGACACCTCATCCCTTCCCATCTTTGAGATTATGGTGAGGGAAGGGTGATGGCCCAACACGGTTCCCCAGTGCCTCCAAACTCAGTAGGATTCGGGGTCACAAGTCAAGAACCACAGCGTGCCTTGGCTCGTTGCACCGATCAAAGGGCCATAGTCAGACAAAACACCATCGAGCTGCGGGACCACCCACAGGCTCCATAAGGACAGGCGAACACCTGAGGGTGCCAATCATGAAGAACCCAGGGCAGGAGCCCATATGCCACTTGGGTCTGGGCCACGCTGCCAGCATTTTTCAAATATCATCTACCCGTTATGTCAAAGCTGTCTATTGTCCATCCATGCAACCCTGAGTCCGGCCCTTGCTTCCAAAGCCCATTGTGTGAAATTTGGGCACACTGCATCCAGGCAGGAGGTCACATTGACCGTCTGCAATGCCCACTGCAGCACGTCACATGCCTACTTAGGTATCAGTGATTCTGATATCAACCAGAGCACCCTCCCACACTGGGAAACGTGGCCCATGGGCCATCAAGTAATAGGATCTCGGGGGGGATCGTGGCATCCCTTGCAGGTGTTGTGGGGGATCTGTTTTTTCCAGACACCCTAGTGCACAGGGGAGACGTTCAGAGACATTCCAGCACTCCGGGTGAGGACGAAGCCACAGTCCCAGAAGATGGCTGGCGTTGCCCTGAAGGCTCCCTCGCCAATTGGCCCAAGGTCACTGGATCTCTGGGTACTCACACAGGCATCCACTCTCCTCCCATGGTTGGCTCAATGGTGAGACCCTGGTCACAAAGACGACGTCCCACTGAAAGACACCAGGACACTGAGGGATCTTAGTTGGGTTCCCAGGAATGAGTCTCGGGAAGCCCTAGTAATGGGCACACAACTCCCCAGGGCAGTAGCATGTCTTAGGCGTGTGGAGGCCCAGAGACCAGGGAGAACCCCACTGGGGAGCCTTGAGGGATCAGTCGCCTCTAGCCCAGGTGCCAGCGCTACACCATGAACAGGGGTCCCCAGGATCCCGCCTCAGTTCGGTGCCCTCCAGTGGGCCTCAGCATAATCATGTTGAGCATAATTTTTAGGTCATCAACTGTCTTCGAGACCATATGAGTTCTCATCATTGACCCAAGCAAGGCAGTCCCCACCCGCCTCTGCCTTCTACCTGCCAGGTCAATCTGCTTAACAGAGAGGGTTTGTGATGCACAGGGTGGCCATGGAGGCCCCTGGCTCAGGGCCTGTTCCCGAAGATGGGCCAAACTCCCATCCAAGTGCCAGGTGGGATCTCGGTTGGGGTGCAGGATCTGCACAGAGAGAGGCAGCTCAGGATTGACACACACCCTCCCCATCAGACCTCACCTTGTGGCAATGGGAGGGATCTCATTCATGTTGGAATCCTGCAATGCTGGCCTGGCAGGAAGGAAGGCTGCAGTGTGTCCACTAGGCCCTCACCCTCTGTGGCTCCACTGGAAACAAGGGGATTTCAGCCCCAAATGATTCTGAGCATGGAGGCTCCCCCAGCAGGCACCAGGCCTGCACACCAGGCCTACACAGGCAACAGGACATGCACAGGTCCTTTTGCAGTGTGATTGGGACATACCTTAACTGGTCGGTGGCAGGCACCATCCCAGGCCTTGGCTGGCAGGGACTGGCCCTGCATTTTGCCATGAATGGGTGGGCATGGGGTCCAGGAAGGGCCCACGGATGCTACCATGCACATGCAACACCAAGACCCCTTGGGGCATCAGGGCACTGATGGGCATCCCTCCAGCACCCAACACTGTCTCCATCAGCACTGCTCCACGGCTCCTATGGGGACCCCTCATCACTTCCCGTCTTTGAAATTATGGTGAGGGAAGGGTGAGGGTCCAGCACAGTTCCCCAGCCCCTTCTAAGTCACTGGGACTCGGGATCACAAGTGAAGAACACCAGATTGCCTGGTTCGTGGCACTGACCAAAGGGCTATTGTCAGGAAAAGCCCCATCCAGCTGCGGGACGACCCGTGGGCCCCATAATGACTCGTGACCACCAGACGGTGCCAATGGTGAATAATCCAGAGGCAGGAGCCCACATGCCACTCAAGGTCTGGGCCACACTGCCAGAATTTTTCAGACACTGTCTCCCTGTTATGCCAAAGCTGTCTTGTGTCCAGCCAGGGAGCTCTGGGCCTGGCCGCTTCCTCCATAGCCAATTGAGTGAAATTTGGTCACACCGCTTCCACATAGGAAGTCACAGTGGCCGTCTGCAATGCCCAGCTCAGCACCACGCATGCCTACTAAGGCATCAGTGATTCTGACATCAACCAGTCTGCCCTCCCACACTGGGAAAACAGGCCCATGGGCCATCAATCAAGAGGATACTGTGGGGGACCATGGCTTCCCTTGCTGGTGTCATGGGTGACCTGTATTTTCCAGACAGTCTACTGCAAAAGGCAGACGTTCAGGGAGACTTCAGCCCTCTGGGGCAATGATGAATCCCCAGTCCCACAAGATGGCTGGAGTTGCCCTGAGGCCATCCTCACCAATAGGCCCAAGGGCACTGGGTCTCCGGGTACTCACACGGGCATCCACTCTCCTCCCATGGTGGGCACAGTGGCAAGTCCCTGGTCACCAAGACGACGTCCCACTGAATGACACCCAAAATCTAGGGATCTTAGTTGGGTTCCCAGGGATGAATTCCGGGAAGCACTAGTAATGGACACACAATGTCCCAGGGCAGGAGCATGTCTTCGGTGCACAGAGGGTCAGAGACTGGGGAGAGCGCCACTGGGGAGACTTGAGGGATTGGTCGAGTTGAGCCCCATGTGCCAGTAGTACGCCAGGGCCACAGGGGTCCCCAGGATCCTGCCTCAGTGAGGTGGCCTCCATTGGGCCACAGCATAATCCTATTGAGCATAATTTTTAGGTCATCATCTGTCTTCGAGACCATATGAGTTCTCATCATTTACTCAACCAAGGCAGTCCCCTACCGCCTCTGCCTTCTACCCATCAGCTCAACATGCTTACCAGGGATGATTTGTGATTCACAGTGTGGCCTGAGGGCTCCTGGCTCAGGGTCTGTTCCAGAAGATGGGCCAAACTCCCCTCCTGGTGCCAGGTGGGATCTTGGTTGGGGTGGGGGATCTGCACAGAAACAGGCAGTTAAGCAATGACACATGCCTTCCCCATCAGACCTCACTTGTGGCAATGGGAGGGATCTCAGAATGGGTGGGGCTGAGACTGCATTCATGACATAATCCTGCAATCCTGGCCTGGCAGGAAGGAAGGCAGCAGCATGTCCACAAGGCCCTTAGCCTCTGTGGATCCATTGGAAACAAGGGAATTCGGGCCCAACAGGAATATGAGCATGGAGGCCTCCACAGCAGGCACCAGGCCACATGCACAGGTCCTCCCACAGTATGATTGGGACAGACCTTGGTAGGTCGATGGCAGACAGCATCCCAGTCATTGACTGGCAGGGAACGGCCCTGTGTTTTGCCAGGAATGGGTGGGCATGGGGCGCTGGAAGGTCACACGAACTCTACCACGCAGACAGAATGCCAAGATCTCTTTGGGGATCAGACCCTGATGGACATCCCATCAGTATCCAACTCTGTCTCCATCAGCGCTGCTCCATGGCTCCCATGGGGACACCTCATCCTTTCCTGTCATTGAGATTATGGTGAGGGAAGGGTGAGGGGCCAGCACGGTTCTTCAGTGCCTTCAAACTCACTGGGACTCGGGGTCAAAATCAAGAACCACAGCGTGTTGTGACTGGTGGCACCGACCAAAGGGCCATTGTCAGGCAAAGCCCCATCCAGCTGCAGGACGACCCCTGAGGCCCATAAGGACACGAGACCACCAGACCATGCCAATGGTGAAGAACCCAGGGGCAGGAGACTGGATGGCACTCAGGTCTGGGCCACACTGCCAGCATTTTTCAGATACCATCTACCCGTTATGCCAAAGCTGTCTAGTGCCCTTCCAGGTCACCCTGGGTCCAGCCCTTGCCTCCAAAGCCCATTGCATGAAATTTGGACACACTGCTTCCATGAAGGCGGTCACATTGGCCGTCTGCAATGCCCACCACAGCACATCGCATGCCTACTAAGGCTTCAGTGATTCTGACATCACCCAGAGTGCCCTCCCACACTGGGAAACATGGCCCATGTACCGTCAAGTAAGAGGATCATGCAGAGGACCGTGGCATCTCTTGCAGGTGTCATGGTAGACCTTTTTTTTCCAGACAGCTTAGTGTACAGTGCACACGTTCAGGGACACACCAGCCCTCTGGGTTGAGGACGAAGCCCCAGTACCACAAGATGGCTGGCGTTGACCTAAGTGCAGCCTCGCCAATCGGCCCAAGGGCACTGGGTCTCTGGGTTCTCACACAAGCATCCACTCTCCTCCCATGTTGGGCTCAATGGGGAGACCCTGGTCACCAAGACGACATCCCACTGAAAGACACCAGGACACCGAGGGAGCTTAGTTGGGTTCCCAGGGATGAGTCCCGGGAAGCACTAGTAATGGGCACACAACGCCCCAGGGCGGGAGCACGTGTTAGGCACACGGAGGCCCAGAGACACTGGAGAGCCCCACTGGGGAGCCTCGAGGGGTGGGTTGTTATGTGCCCCAGGTGCCAGCTCTATGCCAGGGCCACAAGGGTCCCCAGGATGCCGCCTCAGTGCTGTGCCCTCCACTGGGATTCAGGGTAATCCTGTTGAGCATAATTTTTAGGTCATCATCTGTCTTCAAGACCATGTAAGTTCTCATCATTGACCCAACCAAGGCAGTCTCCACCCGTCTCTGCCTTCTATTCACAAGCTCAACATTCTTACCAGAGAGGGTTTGTGATGTGCAGGGTGGCCATGATGGTCCCTGGCTCGGGGCCTGTTCCTGATGCTGAGCCAAACTCCCCTCGGTGTACCAGGTGCAATCTCGGTCGGGGCGCTGATCTGCACAGAAAGAGGTAGCTCAGCAATGACAAACCTCTTCCCCATCCGACCTCACCTTGTGGCATTAGGTGGGATCTCAGAATGCATGGAACTGGGACTGCATTCATGATGCCAGCAAAAATCCTGGCCTAGCAGGAAGGAAGGCTGCAGCATGTCCACAAGTCCCTCAGCCTCTGTGACTCAACTGGAAACAAGGGAATTCAGGCCCCACAGGAATCTGAGCATGGAGACTGCTACAGCAGGCATCAGGCCACACACAGGTCCTCCCGCAGTGGGATTGGGACAGACCTTGGCTGGTCGGTTGCAGGCAGAATCCCGGGCCTTGGCTGGCAGGGACCGGTCCTGCATTTTGCCAGGAATGGGCGGGCATGGGGTGCCAGAAGGGCCCAAGGATGCTACCACGCAGAAAGAATCCCTTGGGGGATCAGGACCCTGATGGGTATCCCACCAGCATCCAAAGCTGTCTCCATCAGCGCTGCTCCATGTCTCCCAGGGGTACACCTCAACCCTTCCTGTCTTTGAGATTATGGTGAGGGAAGGGTGAGGGGCCAGCCTGGTTCCCCATCGACTTCAAAGTCATTGGGAGTCGGGGTCACAAATCAAATAACAAAACGTGCCCTGGCTAGTGGCACGAACCAAAGGGCCATTATCAGGCAAAGCCCCATTCAGCTGTGGAACGACCCACTGACCCCATAAGGACATGCAACCACCAGACGGTGCCAATGTTGAAGATCCCGGAGGCAGGAGCCTGCATGCCACTCGGGGTCTGGGACCCTTAGCCAGCATTTTTCAGATACAATCTACCTGTTATGCCAATGCTGTTTAGTGTCCAGGCAGGTAGCCCCAGACCCATCCCCTTCCTCCAAAGCCCATTGCATGAAATTTGGGTGTACCGCTTCCATGCAGGAGGTCACATTGGCCATCTGCAATGCCCACCACAACACCTCGCATGCCTACTAATGCATTAGTGATTCTGACATCAACCAGAGCACCCTCCCACACTGGGAAATGTGGTCCATGGTCTCTCAAGAAGAGGATCCCGCTGGGGAACATGGCATCCCTTTCAGGTGTCTGGGTGACTAGTTTTTTCTAGGCAGCCTACTGCACAAGGCAGACTTTCAGGGACACGTCAGCCCTCTGCTGTAGTGACGTAGACCAGGTCCCACAACATGGGTGGTGTTGCCCAGAGGGCATCCTCGCCAATCGGCCCAAGGTCACTGGGTCTCCGGGTACTCACACAGGCATCCACTCTCCTCCCATGGTGGGCTCAATGGCGAGTCCATGATCACCAAGACAATGGCCCACTGAAAGTCACCTGAAAAAGGGAGGGAGCTTAGTTGGGTTCCCAGAGATGAGTCCCGGGAAGCACTAGTAATGGGCACACAACGCCCCAGGGCGGGAGCACGTCTTAGGCGTGTGGAGGCCCAGTGACCCAGGAGAGCCCCACAGGGAGCCTCAAGATATCGGTGGCCTCAAGCCCCAGGTGCCATCACTATGCCAATGCCACAGGGTCCCAGGATCCCACCTCAGTGCAGTGCCCTCCACTGGGCCTTAGCATAATCCTATTGAGCATAATTTTTAGGTCATCATTTGTCTTTGGGACCATATGAGTTCTCATTGACCCAACCAAGGTAGTCCCCTCCCGCCTCTGCCTTCTACCCACAGCTCAACATGCTTACTAGAGAGGGTCTGTGATGAGCAGGGTGGCCATGAGGACCCCTGGCTCGGGGCCTGTTCCCAAAGGTGGGCCAAAATCCCCTCCGTGCACCATGTGGGTTCTTGGTTGGGCTGTGGGATCTGTGCAGAGAGAGGCAAGTCAGCAATGACAACTGCCTTCCCCATCAGACCTCACCTTGTGGCAATGGGAGGGATATCAGAATGGGCAGGGCTGGGTCTGCATTCATGATGCCAGAAAAATCCTGGTCTGTCGTGAAGGAAGGCTGCAGTGTGTCCACAAAGCTTTCAGCCTCTGTGGCTCCACTGGAAACAAGGGAATTCAGGGCCCAACAGGAATCTGAGCATGGAGGCCTCCACAGCAGGCACCAGGCCACACGCACAGGTCCTCCTGTAGTGTGATTGGGATAGACCTTGGTGGTTCTTTGGTAGGTAGAATCCCGGGTCTTGGGTGGCAGGGACCGGCCCTGCGTTTTGCCAGGAATGGGCGGGCATGAGGCGCCAGAAAGTCCCACGAACGCTACCACGCAAATGCAATGACAAGATCCCTTGGGGGATCAGGGCCTTGTCCAGCATCCCACTAGCATCCAAGACTGTCTCCATCAGCACTGCTCCATGGCTCCTGCGGGGACACCTCATCCCTTCCCATCTTTGAGATTATGGTGAGGTAAGGGTGATGGGCCAGCACAGTTCCCCAGCGACTACAAAGTCACTGGCACACGGGGTCACAAGTCAAGAACCCCAGCGTGCCTTGGCTTGTGGCACCAACCAAAGGGCCATTGTCAGGCAAAACCCCATCCAGCTGTGGGATGATTCATGGGCCCCATAAGGACACGCGACCACCAGACGGTGCCAATGTTGAACAATCCAGAGGCAGAAGCCCGCATGCTACTTGGTGTCTGGGCCATGCTGCCAACATTTTTCATATACCATCTAACCTTTAGGCCAAAGCTGTCTAGTGTCCAGCCAGGTAGCCCCGGACCCTGCCCCTTCCTCCAAAGCCCGTAATGTGAAATTTGGGTGCATCACTTACCCACAGGTTGTCACATTGGCCGTATGCATTGCCCACCGCATCACCTCTCATGCCTACTAAGGCATTAGTGATTCTGACATCAACCGGAGCACCACCCACACTGGGAAATGTGGCCCATGGGCTTTCAAGTAAGAGTATCCCATGGGGGACCATGGCATCCCTTGCAGGTGTCTCTGGTGACCTGTGTTTTCCAGACAGCCCACAGCACTGGGCAGACTTTCAGGGACACACCAGCCCTCCGGGGTGAGGACAAAGCCCCAGTCCCACAAGATGGCTGGAGTTGCCCTGAGGGCAGCCTCGCCAATCCGCCAAAAGGCACTGGGTCTCTGGGTACTCACACAGGCATCCACTTTCCTCCCATGGTGGGCTCAATGGTGAGACCCTGGTCGCCAAGACGACGTCCCACTGAAAGATACCAGGACACCGAGGGAGCTTAGTTGGGTTCCCAGGGATGAGTCCTGGGAAGCACTAGTAATGGGCACACAATGCCCCAGGGCGGGAGCACGTCTTAGGTGTGCCGAGTTTCAGAGTCCTGGGTGTGCAGCACTGAGGAACCTCGAGGGATCAGTTGCCTCAAGCCCCAGGTGCCAGTGCTACGCCAGGGCCACAAGGTTCTCCAGGATCCCGCCTCAGGGCAGTACCCTCCATTGGGCCTCAGCTTAATCCTATTGAGCATAATTTGTAGGTCATCATCTGTCTTCAAGACCTTATGAGTTCTCATCATTGACCCAACAAAGGCAGTCCCCACCCGCCTCTGCTTTCTACCCACCTGCTCAACATGCTTACCAGAAATGGATTGTGATGTCCTTGGTGGCCATGAGAACCCCTGGCTCGGGGTCTGTTCCAGATGATTGGCCAAATTCCCCTCCATGCACCAGGTGGGATCTCGGTTGGGGTGTGGGATCTGTGCAGAGAGAGGCAGGTCAGCAATGACAAACGCCTTCCCCCTCAGACCTCACTTGTGGCAATGGGAGGGATCTCAGAATGTGCGGGGCTGGAATTGCATTCATGACACAATTCTGCAATCCTGGCCTGGCAGGAAAGAAGGCTGAAGCGTGTCCACAAGGCCCTCAGACTCTGTGGCTCCACTGGAAAAAAGGTAATTCAGAACCCCACAGGAATCTGAGCATGGAGGCTGCTACAGCAGGCACAGGTCCTCCTGCAACATGGTTGGGACAGACCTTGGCGAGTAGGTGGCAGGCAGAAACCTGGGCCTTCCTTTCATGGAGTGGCCCTGAGTTTTTCCAGGAATGGGCAGGCATGGGGCCCCATAAGGGCCCACCAACGCTACCACGCAAACGCAGTGCCAACATCCCTTGGGGCATCAGGGCCTGATGGGCATCCCACTAGCGTCCAACACTGTCTCCATCAGCGCTGCTCCATGACTTCTGTGTGGAAACCCCATCCCTTCCTGTCTTTGAGATTACAGTGAGGGAAGGGTGAGGGGCCAGCACGTTTCCCCAGCGACTTCAACCTCACTGGGACTCGGGGACACCAGTCCAGATATCCAGCCTGCCCTGACTCGTGGTACCGACCCAAGGGCCATTGTCAGGCAAAGCCCCATCCAGCTGCGAGATGACCCATGGGCCCCTTAAGGACACATGACCATTGGACTGGGCCAATGGTGAAGAACCTGGAGCCAGAAGCCTACATGACACTCTGGGTCCGGGCAAGCAGATATATTCTACCCCTTATTCCAAAAGTTCTAGTGTCCAGCCATGAAGCCCTGGGCCCGGCCCCTTCCTCCAATGCCCATTGTGAGGAAAATCGGTGGAATCCCCACAGTCGGTTGCCTTGGCTGTCTGCAATGCCCACCACAGCAACTCTGGTGCCTCCCAGGGAGACAGTGATTCTGACATTAACCTGAGAGCCATCCCACACTGGAAAACATAGCCTATGGTCTGTCAATTAAGAGGATCCCACGGGGGACTGTGGCATCCCTTTCAGGTGTTGCAGGTGACCAGTTTTTTCCAGACAGCCTACTGTCCAGGGTAGAGTTTCAAGGACACGCCACCTCTCTGGGGCGATGTTTGAGCCCCAGTCCCACAAGATGGCTCGCCTTGCCCTGAGGTCAGCTTCACCAAATGCCCATGTGCACTGGGTCTCCGGGTACTCACACAGGCATCCACTCTCCTCCCATGGTGGGGTCAATGGCGAGAAAGTGGTCACAAAGCGATGTCCCACTGAAAGACACAAGGACGCTGAGGGAGCTTAGTTGGATTCCCAGGGATGAGTTGAGAAGCACTAGTGATGGACACACAACACCCCAGGGCCAGAACAGGTCTTAGGCATGTGGAGGTCCATAGACCAAGGAGAACCCCCTCAGTAACTGGAGGGATTTGTCACCTCGAGCCCCTGGGTCCAGTGGTAATCCAGGGCCACAGGATTCTCTAGGATCGTACCTCAGTGCAATGGCCTCCATTGGGCTTCTGCAGAATCCTATTGAGCATAATTTTTAAGTCATCATCTCTGTTCATGAGCATATGAATTCTCATTGTTGACCCAACTAAGGCAGTCCCTACATGCCTCTGTCTTCAGCCCTCCGGCTCAACATGGTTAACATAGATTGTTTGTGAAGCGCAGGTTGGCAATTTTTCTTCTGGCTTGCAACCTATTCCTGAAGCTGGGCCAATCTACCTTCCCTGAACCAGGTGGGTTCTATGTCCTGTCATGGGCTCTGTGCAGAAAGATGCAATTCAGCCATGAGAATGCACTTCCCCATCGTACTTCACCTTTTGCCATTGGGAGAGAGCTCAGAATGGGTGGTGGTGGACTGCATTCATGACACCAGCAAAAATCCTGGGATGGCAGGAAGGAAGGCTCCAGCATGGCGCCAAGTCCCTCAGCCTCAGCCCAGTGGCTCCACTGGACACCAGGGAAATCAGAGCCCCACAGGAAACTGATCATGGAGGCCGCAGCATCAGGAACATGGGCAGCCACACATGCCCCCTCACAGTGCAATTGGGACACCCCTTTGTGGGCCTGGGGCATGCAGAATCCTGGGACATCATTGGCGGGGCCAGCCTTGGGCTTTGCCACGGATGGGCAGGCATGGTGTCCTGGAACAGGTCACAGATGCTGCCTGGGGGACCCAACACAAAAATTAGTTGGGTGTCCTGGGGCATGGCATGCATCCCACCAGTGTCCATCGCCATCCCCAACCAGCACTCCTCCATGTCTCCCATTTGGACACCTCATCCCTTCCTGTCTTTGCACTTAAGGTTATTGCTAGGAGAGGGGCTACCATGGTTCCCCAGCGACTTCAACCTCATTGGGAATTGGGCCACAAGTCAAGAACCCCAGCATGCCCTGGCTCATGGCACCAACCAAAAGGCTATCATCAGGCCAAGCGCCATCCAGTTTGGGGAATTCCCACAGGCCCCATAAGGACATGAATCAGTAAGTCGTGGCCAATGGTGAAGATCTAGGAGTCAGGAGCCCGAATGCCACCCGAGGTCCAGTCCATGTTTCCAGCAATTTTTGGACACCATCTACGCACTATGCCAAAGCTATCTAGTGTCCAGCCAGGTAGCCCCAGTCCCAGCATCTTCCTCCATCGCCCATTGCATGAAATTTTGGTGGGAACTTTTCCCCATAGGAGGTCATGGGTGGGGGGCTCCAATGCCCACTGTCGCACCTTGCATTCCTCCAAGGGCCTCAGTGATTCTGACATCAACCTGAGAGCCTTCCTACAGTGGAGAACACAGCTTACAGGCTGGCAGAAAAGAGGATCCCTTGGAGGACCACGTAATCCCTTGCCTCAGTGTATGAGCGCAGGGATGCACTCACCTATTCTTATTGGTGCTGCCTTGAGACCCTGTCACGATGATGTTCCACTGAAAGACACACGGACATCAAGGTAGCTAATCCAAGGCTGCAAATGAGGTGTATCCAGAGTAACTAGTTACGAGCACACAAATCACCATTGCACGAGCCCAATTTGGTCACATTCAAGCCCCAAGCCTGGGGAGAGCCACACTGGGAGCCTCGAGGGATTGGTCACCTCAAGCCCAATTTTCCTGCAATTTCCAAGTGCCCCATGGTCTCCTGGATCCCACCCCATGATTGTCTCTTTGATTGGGCCTCAGTGTAATCTTATTGAGCATGATTTTTATGCCATCATCTCTGTTCAAGACCATATGAGTTCTCATCATTGACCCAACCAAGGCAGTCCCCACGAGCCTCTGTCTTCTTTCCGCCAGCTCAACTTGCTTACAAGAGATCGTTTATGAAGCACAGGTTGGCCATTTGGGCACCTGGCTCAGGGCCTATTCCCATATTGGGCCAATTTCCCACCATATGCCAGGTGGAATCTTTGTTTGGGCATGGGGTCTGTATCGAGAAAGGTAGGGAAGCTATGACAATACCCTTCCCCTTTGGCCCTGACCTGGTGGGCCATGTGCATGATACTCGAATTCATGGGGCCTGACTCATGATTCCAGCAAGGATTGAGGGGTGGCGGGAGTGCTGCAGCCTGGCACCCAAAGCCCTCAGCCTGTATGTGTATATGCTATCTTGGGAAAACCGGCCCCAACATGTGTCTGAGCATTGCACATGCACCACTAGGCAGCATTCTTGCTACACATTCTCTCCAAATGAATGGGTCAGTTTTTTTCGATCATGTTGCATACAGCATCATAAGCAATGGCTGGTAGGCTTGGCCTTTGGCTTTTGAGGAACGGGTGGGCTTGGCATCCTGGGATTGTCCAGGTCTGTATAAGACATGGTAATCAAAGCCCATTGAACCATGGAATATAATTCCTCCTCAGCAAGAATTTTAGTGGACCTCTGGGGAGCTGACCAATAGTTACCTGGCAGGCAAAACTCCTCCCCAGATGCTTCCATATGGAGACCCACAGAAAATACCTGGCATGTTCAATGGCCTGGTGTGCATTACATCAACATCACCATCTCCTAACAAGGATATATAGATGTCCTCTGCAGTGTCCACTCATTTCTTCCTGACCATCAGTCCAGTGGGGCCTTATGGAGAGATGCTTCCTGGTTTCCAAAGATGTGAACTTTATTGGCAAGAGTGTGTATGGAAGAGGAGCTCTGATCTTCTTTGGGCAAGGCACCATCTAAATTGTCTATTGCATGAAAAGGCCAAGGAGTTATGGTTCAGCATACAAAGCCCCACATCATGAGCATGTCTGGACATTTGGTTGCCTAAGGACATTGAAGAGCCAAACCCAGGAGTCAAATGATCAGTCACCTCAAGTCATAAATCCATCACTCTCCATTGGCCACATGAATCCCCTGGATCCTGCCACAGGATTTTCCATTCCATTTGGCCTCAGCATAATCTTATTTAGGATGACTTTTATGTTATAATGTCTTTTCTAGGCATTATGAGTTCTCATAATTGACACAACTGAGGCAGTCACCACTTGTCTGGGTCCCCCATTCTGAACATGCTTACAAGAGATAGTTTCTGGAGGGTGGGATGTGTGGCATGTCTTGAGTTTGGGATTATTCTTGAAGCTGGGACAAACTCATATATATTTTGCTGTGACATCTTCATATAGGTATGTGGTTTGTGTTCAAAAGACACTTCAGCTTTTAAAACACCTTATGCATTCCTTCTGCCCTTCTGGCCCACATCTGCTAGTTCCAGTTGCAGAATGCTATGTCTCAACACATGAGTCTATTATGCAATGATTGAAGACAGGAAGTATCCAGCACATTGCAGAAGGATATCTACCCATATAGCTGAACCCACAGCAATGAAATTCTGAGTTTTCACACAGGGGGGTGAGCATCATTTATGTACAACTGAGGAGCAGTCCCGGCACAATGCTTTCCTGAATGTGGCATGCAAATTTGAGGGCCATGGTATGTAGAGCACAGCATTAATTATTGCTAGGAATGAGCTCTATGTTGAAGCCTGGCCTGGGCACAGGGCTTCTGGGGACACAGGGAGCCAGGATATAAAGCACCATGAAATGCTTTCTTAGGAATTCATGTACGTGGAGTTCTGAAAAGCTGCCCACTGTCCTCCATTCAGGCAAAGTGTTGCCCTAGACCCTGCCTGACAGATGTCTTTCTGAGGTAGAGAGTGCCCTGCTGTGCATCCTATCACAATCCACATCTTCAAAGAGCAATGTCTATATGTCCCTGCTGAGACCAACTTCTCTCTTCATGATTTGGTGGTGAACGTGATTCAGGGATAGATGCTGGTATGGTTTGTAATCACACCCTTCCTCTTTGGTGGAAGGGTGCCTATAGAAAGGGATCTCATGGGGGAGTCATGACCATCCTATTCAAAATTCTCAACCTCACTTATAGTAACATACATGCTAGAGTGGTTTTGCTCTTCCCAGGGTCCTGGCTACCCACATAGATGGCATCTGCAGGAACTGCTCCACATCAATTGGTAAGAGACCAGTGGACCCATTACGCCTAGAAGCCACCACCAGTGAGCAGATGGGGAACACCACACAGGACCTAGTCTATACAGCTATGTCTCTAGACCTGGGGAAGAATTAAGCACTTCTCAGGTGCCATCTTTCTGCTATTAGAATTCTGTCTAATGTCCAGCTAAGAAGACCCCCCCCCCCAGTTATATTCCTGCACCACTGTCTCTGGATGCCCTGGGATGGTCCCTTGCCCTGCTGGATGCTGCATGAGGCTTCAATGCCCACTTAGTACTTAGTGTCCCTGAAGTGCATTAGCAATATTGGCCTCACGCTGAGTACAAACTGATACAAATTAATGTGGCCTGTGTTCCAATGGAGGAGAATTGTCCTCCCTGGACATTAAGATCCCTTTCAGGTGCAATGATAATGTTTCACTTTCTTGACCTCCTACTGTGTAGGGCTGATGGTCACAAAGAATGTGATGGCTATGAATGTCTCCATCCTGACTAAAAGTCAAGCATTGCCTTGAAGAGAGCCTCCCCATGCACCCTATATCCTCTGCATCCTCTGTCTCTGGTCAGATGCATTCACTCACCTCACATGGTGGAGTCAACGATGAGATCCTGGTCATGAAATCCCGCTGAAAGACACAAGAAGACCAATGGTGCTAAGGAATAGCTCCAAATGAGGTGTCTTGGGAGGAACTACGTGTTTGCATACAAAGCCTACAGCATGAGAATATCTTGGGAATGTGGAATCCCACTGACAGTGGATGGACACAGGGGGATACCTCTGGGGATTGGTAATATCAAGCCTCAAATTCTATCACTCTCTGAGTGCTACATGGCATCCTGGGATTCTTACCCATGATTGTGCTCTCTACTGAGTCTCAGTGTGATTTAATTGCATATGATTTTTAGGTTATCATCTGTCTTAAAGACAATATAAGTTATTATCATCGACCTGACCAAGGCACTCCCCACATGTCCATGTGCTCCCACCTGAACATGCTTACCAGAGATGGTTTCTGGAAAGCAGGAAACCCGGGTGCCACATGAGTTTGTGCCTATTCCTGGAGCCAAGCTGACATATGTGCATGTGGGGGCGGGGAATCTTCATCTGAGGATGTGTTCTGTGTAGAGAGAAGTAGAACAGTTGTCAAAGCCACCTTCCCATATGTGCCATTTTTGTTTTATATTTATTACACTTTCATTAATTACATAATAAATGAATGTATTTAGACTAAATCAATAAATTCATGTATAATTATAATGCTTTAGCAAATCCATATGTATCTTCATTCATAAATAAATGTTAAATATGAAAATAGTCTTCATTTATATATATAGATTTACACTCATTCAAAGGCCCAGACTTTGAATTCTTTATTTGTAAACTCTCTATGTTTTTCATAATTTTACTTTTATGGCTCATTAATTTTTCTTGCTTATATTTGATTTTCTTGGAGCAGTAATTTAATATTGTTCAGGAACACTCTTGAAATGATGATATTAATTGATATGGAATTGGTTTTCTGGAAAACCTACATCTGAAGTCTTTAAAAGATGCTTGCTCCCTATCATCTAGGGAGATCCCTGCACTATAACTTCCAGTTCATGTTTCAAAAGCCATGTATGTTTTGTTTATATTGTCTTCCATATCCTGCTAACACTGTTTAAAGTGTGATGCTTACACTTCATAATCCAGGTGTATGGTTCCAGTTATTTTATAAAAGAAACATGATCTCATGAAGGAGTTGATTTAATGATTCTGAAGAATTTTTCTAATTTATATCTATGAAAGTATTTTTGACAGAGTTTTTGTATTCTTGATTGTCCATTCTTTAAGACATAACTTTTCTCCAAATAAATTCTTCAAATGGTATGAAAACTAGTGCCCTCTTGGGTGAAACTTAGCTGGTCAGAGTTCTCATCATGAAGAGCTGGCAATAACAATAACCCACAATTTGTTAAATTGTCATTGGAAGTTTTATCAATCTATGGAGTCACAAGTTAGCTATCTGAATCCTCTTCAGTATCCTGCAACTAAGATCCATGGGTGTGGTAAAGTTTTGCATCTTACCCTCTGAACACCATGGTTGGAACCTTTTCTAGGGGAAGTGTTCTGAGATTCAAATGCATACTCCAAATGTTATCATCTTTGAAGTGTATTTGAGATATTTTCTTCAACCTGAACACCTACTTACTTATGCCATGTTTCCCAGTGGCCATGAAAGAATGATATCCTCCACTGCCACGTTACCTATTTCTTTGAAAATGACAAAGTTATGCTTTCTAGAGATCTATCCTGTAGGGTTTCACTCAGGAAGAAAATCAACTCTCTACTATTTAGTTTTCCAAAATGAGTCAAACATTTATTGCCTTTAGGTGAGCCTCTCCTTTTGTCCATGTTCTTTGTGGCCTGTATCTATCATCAAAGGCATCATCTCACCTCATATCATTAAGTTAACCATTGACAAAACGTTCACCTGAAGACGCAAGGAGGGAAAAAGCTATAGAATTATCCCAAGTAAAGGCTCCTTTGTATCATGGATCATGGATCATGAAACAAAGCCTAAAATATGAGCAAGTGTGAGGTACATGGAATCTTATAGACATTGTACACCACAAGGGATTGCCTTGAGGGGATTGTTATCTTAAGTCTGAAATTCCATGATTCACCTAGTATTAATGGATAAAATAATGAATGAAAAATAAACAAAATTGACAAACCTCTAGCCAGGCTTCTCAAAAAGAAACGGGAGATGACCCAAATAGATAAAATCAGGAATGAAAATGGAATTATTACAACCAATCCCTCAGAGATACAAACAATTATCAGGGAATACTATGAAAAATTATATGCCAACAAATTGGACAACCTGGAAGAAATGGACAAATTCCTGAACACCCACACTCTTCCAAAACTCAATCAGGAGGAAATAGAAACCTTGAACAGACCCATCACCAGCGAAGAAATTGAATCGGTTATCAAAAATCTCCCAACAAATAAGAGTCCAGGACCAGATGGCTTGCCAGGGGAGTTCTACCAGACGTTTAAAGCAGAGATAATACCTATCCTTCTCAAGCTATTCCAAGAAATAGAAAGGGAAGGAAACCTTCCAGACTCATTCTATGAAGCCAGTATTACTTTGATTCCTAAACCAGACAGAGACCCAGTAAAAAAAGAGAACTACAGGCCAATATCCCTGATGAATATGGATGCAAAAATTCTCAATAAGATACTAGCAAATCGAATTCAACAGCATATAAAAAGAATTATTCACCATGATCAAGTGGGATTCATTCCTGGGATGCAGGGCTGGTTCAACATTCGCAAATCAATCAACGTGATACATCACATTAACAAAAAAAAAAGAGAAAAACCATATGATCCTGTCAATCGATGCAGAAAAGGCCTTTGACAAAATCCAGCACCCTTTCTTAATAAAAACCCTTGAGAAAGTCGGGATAGAAGGAACATACTTAAAGATCATAAAAGCCATTTATGAAAAGCCCACAGCTAACATCATCCTCAACGGGGAAAAACTGAGAGCTTTTTCCCTGAGATCAGGAACACGACAGGGATGCCCACTCTCACCACTGTTGTTTAACATAGTGCTGGAAGTTCTAGCATCAGCAATCAGACAACAAAAGGAAATCAAAGGCATCAAAATTGGTAAAGATGAAGTCAAGCTTTCGCTTTTTGCAGATGACATGATATTATACATGGAAAATCCGATAGATTCCACCAAAAGTCTGCTAGAACTGATACATGAATTCAGCAAAGTTGCAGGATACAAAATCAATGTACAGAAATCAGTTGCATTCTTATACACTAACAATGAAGCAACAGAAAGACAAGTAAAGAAACTGATCCCATTCACAATTGCACCAAGAAGCATAAAATACCTAGGAATAAATCTAACCAAAGATGTAAAGGATCTGTATGCTGAAAACTATAGAAAGCTTATGAAGGTAATTGAAGAAGATTTAAAGAAATGGAAAGACATTCCCTGCTCATGGATTGGAAGAATAAATATTGTCAAAATGTCAATACTACCCAAAGCTATCTACACATTCAATGCAATCCCAATCAAAATGGCACCAGCATTCTTCTCGAAACTAGAACAAGCAATCCTAAAATTCATATGGAACCACAAAAGGCCCCGAATAGCCAAAGTAATTTTGAAGAAGAAGACCAAAGCAGGAGGCATCACAATCCCAGGCTTTAGCCTCTACTACAAAGCTGTCATCATCAAGACAGCATGGTATTGGCACAAAAACAGACACATAGACCAATGGAATAGAATAGAAACCCCAGAACTAGACCCACAAACGTATGGCCAACTCATCTTTGACAAAGCAGGAAAGAACATCCAATGGAAAAAAGACAGTCTCTTTAACAATTGGTGCTGGGAGAACTGGACAGCAACATGCAGAAGGTTGAAACTAGACCACTTTCTCACACCATTCACAAAAATAAACTCAAAATGGATAAAGGATCTGAATGTGAGACAGGAAACCATCAAAACCTTAGAGGAGAAAGCAGGAAAAGACCTCTCTGACCTCAGCCGTAGCAATCTCTTACTCGACACATCCCCAAAGGCAAGGGAATTAAAAGCAAAAGTGAATTACTGGGACCTTATGAGGATAAAAAGCTTCTGCACAGCAAAGGAAACAACCAACAAAACGAAAAGGCAACCAACGGAATGGGAAAAGATATTTGCAAATGACATATCGGACAAAGGGCTAGTTTCCAAAATCTATAAAGAGCTCACCAAACTCCACACCCGAAAAGCAAATAACCCAGTGAAGAAATGGGCAGAAAACATGAATAGACACTTCTCTAAAGAAGACATCTGGATGGCCAACAGGCACATGAAAAGATGTTCAGCGTCGCTCCTTATCAGGGAAATACAAATCAAAACCACACTCAGGTATCACCTGACGCCAGTCAGAGTGGCCAAAATGAACAAATCAGGAGACTATAGATGCTGGAGAGGATGTGGAGAAACGGGAACCCTCTTGCACTGTTGGTGGGAATGCAAATTGGTGCAGCCGCTCTGGAAAGCAGTGTGGAGGTTCCTCAGAAAATGAAAAATAGATCTACCCTATGACCCAGCAATAGCACTGCTAGGAATTTATCCAAGGGACACAGGAGTACTGATGCATAGGGGCACTTGTACCCCAATGTTCATAGCAGCACTCTCAACAATAGCCAAATTATGGAAAGAGCCTAAATGTCCATCAACTGATGAATGGATAAAGAAATTGTGGTTTATATACACAATGGAATACTACGTGGCAATGAGAAAAAATGAAATATGGCCTTTTGTAGCAACGTGGATGGAACTGGAGAGTGTGATGCTAAGTGAAATAAGCCATACAGAGAAAGACAGATACCATATGGTTTCACTCTTATGTGGATCCTGAGAAACTTAACAGGAACCCATGGGAGAGGGGAAGGAAAAAAAAAAAAAAAGAGGTTAGAGTGGGAGAGAGCCAAAGCATAAGAGACTGTTGAGAACTGAGAACAAACTAAGGGTTGATGGGGGGTGGGAGGGAGGAGAGGGTGGGTGATGGGTATTGAGGAGGGCACCTTTTGGGATGAGCACTGGGTGTTGTATGGAAACCAATTTGACAATAAATTTCATATATAAATAAAAAAAATAAAATAAAATAATGAATGAATCAATACAAAATAAAGTTAATTAATTAATTAATTAATTTCTAAGAAATACATTTAAATTTAGCTTATGAAAATGCTAAGCACCATTGATTCAACATCGAAGAGAAGTCCTTGTAAATAAGTTTCTAGATTGGAAAAGAGTTCAGGACATGTCTGATAAAATCAAGTTTATGGCTCTTTTTTTGTCTAGACAGCAGTACTCGTATGTGGATAATTGGGTGTGACTATTGGCCATGAACACCCATAAAATGACCCTGTAAAATCATGTAGAATTAGTTTTATTGAGACAGATAGCCAGTGGCTTGAAAATGTCCTCAATACCCATCGCTGAGACAAACACTTGCATAAGGCTTTTTAGGCCATGATCTGAATAACATATTCTTTTTGTTCAGACTCCTCTTCTAGTTGTTATCAAGATCTTCCAATCAGTAATTCAAAAGGTTTTCTTTGTAATATATATCTTTATTTCTCTTCTTTGAACAAAGCTTCAAAGATCTCAATATCATATATATATATATGATAAATTTTTCTTCCTAATTTTTTTTAATCTTTTTCCTTTATGGTGCCAGCTTCTAAAGGATTTGTGTCTTGAGAAGAATGTCAAATGTGAAGCTTGTGTTTCATTTGGCAAAATCAAACAGATTAAAGGGCCAATTAGGAAAAACTGTCATCACCAATAACCCACAATTCCTTAAATTGAAAATTTAAAGCCCTAATAATACTCAGGGGTCACAATGTAGTTATCTGAATACTTAACAGGTTTTTTTTAGCCAATACCAATTGGAAGATTAATTCTTGCATTTCAGTCTTTGGATGTCATGGCCATGATCCTTCCTTTTAGGACTTTCTTTTGAGTATGCAGTGAAGATCCCAGAAGTAATTATCTCTTCAGTGTATCAATGTATTACGGTTAGTTTTCAATCTGTGCACAGATGGTAATGTTTCTGTGGTGGAGGGGTAGTGGAGGAAATATTTCATCCATTTGGAATCTTATCCATTTTAGGTATAACTAAAAGGTCTGCAGGGGTACTATTCCAATGGGCTGATTTCCAGGCATAAATCAACCCTCTACAGTATTTACATTTTTGAAAAGAGTCACTTATTTATCTCCTTAAGTCAGGATTTTTGTATCATCCAATTTTCTGTGTCACCTATATCTATGACCAAACATATTCAATCACTTCAGATTTTAATGAAACAGCACAATTCTTTCCAAAATTTCTAACTGAAATACACAATGATAAATATATAACTAAGGGATGCTCTGAAGAACAGTTTTTTTGTGATGAAATATAGTTCACCAAATATAGCTTAAACTTGAGGATGTGTTGTTGACATGAAACCTATATAAGAGATTCCCTGAAGGGACTGGTTGCCTGAAGAACCAAATCGCATTACTCTACAAGGGAAATATGGAACTTCAACATTTTGCTTTGGCATTATTGACTACATTGGGCTTCATTGTAATTTTATTGAGCATGATTTTTAGGTCATAATTTCTCTTCAAGACAATATGAATTCTCAACTTTGATCTAGCTATGGCATTACCTACCCATGTATATGCTTTGACCTGTATATGTTTATCAGATATAGATTTTGTAATTTGTGATGCCAAAATAGATATGACTTTTGTCATATACCATCATGGACACCTGACTCACATAGCTTCATTCTGTGGCAGCAAGCAGTGCTCTTTTTCAAAGTCATTATCTGTGTAGTTAGTTGTAAGATGGATTGCGAAACATATTGTTACATCTGTCCCGGGCTTGTGATTTATCCATGCTCTATGTTAAGGAAGTCTTATGACCATATCTGCAAAAAATGACCTCTTACAGATTTCATGCATCTTTCATTTACCAAGCATAAAA
Organism: Herpailurus yagouaroundi; assembly: GCF_014898765.1. Lineage (NCBI taxonomy): Eukaryota > Metazoa > Chordata > Mammalia > Carnivora > Felidae > Herpailurus > Herpailurus yagouaroundi. The sequence continues at coordinate 24,271,821 of NW_024412416.1, read as the reverse complement.
AAGACAATATATACAGGTTTCTTAATTTGGGATAAACTTTCATGTGGTGGTTGTAAACATGGGAGATATCCATTGGCCAATAATATTCTATCCAGTCAAGAGTTCATGTCAGAGTATTTGCCATGGTTCATTGCATATAAATTCACATAAAGTCATACTCTTTCAGCCACATGAAAACCTAATAAGAGGTCAAGATGATTGAAATTGTGACCATTTTATGAATTCTTTGGAACTATATAAGTGAGTTTTCAGATCATGACCAATAAGCCATTGTATTATGTTGTTAGTTCTCTTAAATGTCACAATTTTGACAAAAGCAGAACAAGGAAAATACAATAGTGTACATATGTTTACTTGTATATTTAGGCCAAAGAAAATTGCAAAATGGAGTGAGAACCAGAGCACAAAAAAGTCTCATATCCTTTCAATAAATTTTCAGTAAAAAAGTAGTTTTCTTCCTGAGAGTGCTTCAAGTAATATAGTCACTAAATTGAGAATAATAATTCATAATGCTGGTTTGGTGACACTAGCCAATTCAGAGTGTAAATTAGAACTTTGAGCATCATTTGTTGCATATCCTTATTGTATGTAATAATGGAATCACATCAGGATCTGGAATTCTTATATGTGTTTCTTCATGGATACACACAATTTTAAGTTTCATATTTTAGTCCTATAACCAGTAGAACTACTTAATAGTAGTTTAGATATAGAAAAATTTTCAATGACTCCAAAGTAACCCAAAGCAGTTAAAATCCCATAAAATTACAGAGATTGATTTTATCTTGTATGTAGAATGAAAATATTAAACATTGTACTGAGAACCAGTGGATCTATTTTTTTTCTCAATTTCAATATAAATTTCAAGTTCAAACAAAAGATTTTGTAATAAAATCACATTGCATTTATCAGTCACTTATTCAGAAAAAATCCATATCTCTATCCAAGTTACCTAATGTGTAAATTTGTATGCCCTAGAAGAGCATCTTCTCCAGTCAATTGCTTTTTGACATATATCTGTGACCAAAGAAGACTAGAAATATACTATCAATGCAGTGTTTCAACCCTTGGTAAGATGTCTTACTCAAAGACACATTAAGAGAAAAACAGGGAAGGACTGAATCTTGAATGTTCCCAGCTCTTAAGAATTATAAATCCCTGAAACAAAGTTTATAGAAGGAACATTTATTTTTCACTTTTGAGCGCATAGATAGGATTGGGTAACATGAGTTTCTTTCAAGAATTCCTTGTCTCAAGCCCCAAATAAAATGCCTAGAGAAAAGTAATGAGTTCCAACATGTTCCGACAATCCTACCCCAGAATTTCACCCTCACCTATGATGAGTTTGTCTTTACCATAATCCTCTTGATCATGACTTTCAGTCATCATCACTCTTGAAGACAATAAGTTCTCACTTTTGACCCTAGCTATGACATTCCAAATGCATACATACACTCATACCTGAAGATGTTTACCAGACAATTGTGGTACTGATTCAGACAGGAGTTTTGATATATTCAGTGCTAGGCACCTGACTTATATTAATTCCCCCAAGTTTAAGGCCAAACTGTGCTCTTTCTCTGCAATGATGATTTTAGGTGTACAGGAACAGGACAGGTATCAACACATAAACCTAAGTCTCTCTTGGAGTATGGTTCTTGAAAGCTTTTCCTTAATGATACAATTTGGTCAGTACTCAAAATAATGACCTATTACAGAGGTTGTAGACTACTGATCACCTTACACATGAATTACACAATACAGGTTTTTTTGGAAAGCCACTCAGATAGTGTCAGAAAAACACAGCATTCCACTTATCATTACATATATATACATATATATGTAATTTAATATATATACATATATAAATTCAAAGGATGTTATAACAATATCATTTGGCATGGTCCATTGCACATGAACTCTTCTAAAATGACACACTTGAAGCCACATGAAACAGTATTTGCAAAAAAGTATTAGGTCACTGGGAATAGTACTCATTTCCAAGAAGTTTCCATAATTCATAGCATACAACTTACTATATTGAAAATATGACATTAACATAATATTTAAGAGCTGAAATTCATCTATGTTTCTCATTAGTAGAATCAATTTTAGGTTTAATACAAATAGAAAATTACTTAATTTCACATCGTTATCATTGTTGACAGGATCCTTTATTAAAAGTTTGTCAGTGACTTTAAAACAGCATGCCACTATTAGAATATCATTTAAGCTTAAAAATATATTGCTTTAGTCACATAGACACCCAGATAAGTATCAAATATAGATCTGGATACCAATGAGTCAAAATTTTCTTCACTATTAATCACATCAAATTCAGGTAATAAGTAAAAACTTTGTCATAGTATCACATTAAGTACACCAGTAATTCAATAAGAACACCCCAATATCCAGATTGACTAATGAATAAACCCTGCTTGAGGATGAATCTTTACTAGTCCAGTGACTTATGTGGAATTAATCTGTCACCAAAGTATGCCATTCACCTCTTATAATACAAAGATCTAACTCTTAGAAGTATGTCTTGCTATAAGACACCAAAAAAGCCAAGCATGGAACCTAAATGTGTGAAACTATTAGGAATTATATTTATATATTTACATAATATTTATATAAATATATATTTATATATTTAGTTTTTTGATGTTTATTTTTTAGAGAGAGAAAGACAGAATATGAGTTGGGGAGGGACAGAAAGAGAGGGAGACACACAATCTGAAGTAGGCTGCAGGCTCTGAGCTGTCAGCACAGAGCCTGATGTGAGGTTTGAATACACGGACTGGGAGATCATGACCTGAGCTGAAGTCGGAAGCTTAACAGACTCAGCCACCAAGGCATCTCTGGAATTATTGGTAATTTAAATAAATAATTACCCACTTATAAGCACGTAGACTGTTTCAGCCAAGTAAGTTGATTTCAATGTTTCATTGCTTCATTTGAAGTTTAGGCACCCATCTAGCATATCAGATTCACATACATATAGAAGAAATTTATGTTTCTTTGTAAAATTAATTTTATTAGTTTGGTTTTCAGGAGTTTCAATCTTTAGTCGCCAAATTTCACCTTTTTCTATAATATGATTGCTCTTTTTACAACACTATTTGTCAATCCAGAGGTAGTATCATGCCAAACATCTGTTTTTCCTAAGTAGGTAAAATCTTGTAGTTCAGTACTATTAAGTATTTACTGTAGTTATTGAATAACTAGTTGTTCAGTTATACAAGTGAAGGCTTATGAAAATTCCTTAGCTATTTTTTTGAAGCAGGATTTCATTTCTGGATGGCCAGTTCCAAATTCTTTCCCAACTCCATTCTCCATTTTCTCTATTGCTGTATCCTGCATTAGGTTTTTATTTCATCTTGTTTGCATCTTAATTACATGTTTCTGCAATTGTCCCAAAGCACTAAATATGTTCTTCAGCATTTCATCATTTCTATAAAAATAAGGTTTGCAATTTGGTCAATTTTATATTTACTTATAAATATAGTATTTAATAAATCTCTTTTAGTTTCATAATGGCACCATTTTAATCTTCACATAAGAACTTTTTATAATGGTAAAACCTAAGGCATAGAAATAGAATTGAATTAATCCACATTTTCACTAGTAATATTTGAAGGTATTCATTTAATAATCATATAAATTTTTTAATGTTTATTTGTTTAAGACAGAGAGAGAGAGAGAGATCACGAGTGGGGAAGGAGCAGAGAGAGAGGGAGACACAGAATCTGAAACAGGCTCCAGGTCTGAGCTGTCAGCACAGAGCCTGACACAGGGCTGGAACTCACAAACTGACATCATGACCTGAGCCAACGCTCAACCAACTGAACCACCCAGGTGCCCTATAATTTAATAATCATATAAATCTAAAGTATGGAAACTGGGGATTGCTAAGTCCTAAACGCTGTAGGTTCATTTTTATGTAATGATATATTTGGGGACTTCCGAAGTAACTAACTCTTAATATTTGGGTAGGAATGTTTCTTCCTCATTTGCACATCTATTTCAGTATGGTTAAATGGGCCCCTTATGGCTATATAAGACTGAAAGAAGTTGGATTTTGTGTCATTGCTCAGGAATTGTCAGTTTGAATATAATTGTATTAAACTTGATTATGTAAATTCTTTCCCATCAGTATATTCAATAACACTGAAGATTATTTTTTAAGATTGCTTTTTTTGGTAATATTGATCACTTTATGACACTTTAAATTTTCTGTTTATTCTAAATTTAAATGATAAAATTCGTGGATCTGATGTACTATGACAAAAATAGAGGATTCTTGAAGTGCTCAACCCATATTCGAGACAACTGATAATTAATTTAAAATTCCTTGAAGTTAAGCGACACAATTTCAAAAGTAAAAGGTGAATACTCTAAGTTTCATGCACCTTAATATTAACTAGAATAAATATCAAAATTATAATGGTCAAGATAATATAAGAAGACATTAACAAAGCAACTTATCTATCCTGTCTATTAAATATTTCTCTTCAGCTTTCATGTTATTGTTTTTTTTTTAATTTTTTTTCAACGTTTTTTTATTTATTTTTGGGACAGAGAGAGACAGAGCATGAACGGGGGAGGGGCAGAGAGAGAGGGAGACACAGAATCGGAAACAGGCTCCAGGCTCTGAGCCATCAGCCCAGAGCCTGACGCGGGGCTCGAACTCACGGACCGCGAGATCGTGACCTGGCTGAAGTCGGACGCTTAACCGACTGCGCCACCCAGGCGCCCCAGCTTTCATGTTATTGTAAGTAACTAAAGAATTTATCCTTAAAGTTCTTGATTTCAGAAAGCTGAGATTTCTCTTCAGCTTCCATGTTATTATAAGTAACTGTCTAAATAATTTATCCTTAAAATGTCTTAATTATCCTTAATAATTAAAACTTGCTCAATCGTAGGTGTTGGTCTCATATGTGAAGCATGCATTCACTTGGGTTCTTCTTTACCTTGATGGTAGTACATTATCAACATCACCTGGTAGGATTCTGTCTAGTGTGATGATCACCAGTCTGTCATTGTTACACTTTAATGCAGACCAAGCCTCCTGTTCCATAATGATAATACACTTCCTCAGGGGGATATTTTTCAGCACCTGGTCACATAATGGCATAATTAGCCCAGGGAAACCCACAAACTCTTTATTATATCTGATTATGACTATTTTTTCATTGTACCAGATAAAGGGTTAGGCTTAAACCCTAAATTTATAAGTTTTCCAAATTCAAAGAAAGAAGTACATACTTACAACAGAGAGTTAATATTATTTTTAATAAAATCAGTGGAATTTGGGTCACTGTGAGTCAGCAGCTTGATTTAATTTAGTCAAATACTTTCTTATGGAATGGTTTATTCATTCCACTTGCCTATCAGATTACACACGACTAACAGTTACCAAATTTTGAGTCCTTATAAGATACTACAGAGCTTGTGAATTACCACAGATACAAAATGACTTCTTTTATTGAATTATACATGTTTAGGAATTCCAATAGTTGAGATGGTATAATTTAGTCAGGCACTTTCACAATGTAAGCATCAGCTTTAGCTTACAGACATATGTGTGGTCATATAGACATCATGTACAACTTTACTAAAAATATGTAAAACCTTCTAAAGTTTGAATCTAAATAAAGTCCAATTGCCATCATATCTCAGGTAACATTGACCTTAGACTTATCTTATATGTTTCTTATAAAGATTTTTTTCCTGACAAACAGCACATATTTGTGTAATTTCCTAAATTATTTAATCCTATACAAATGTTACACAATTCCCAAATTTTCCCCACATTCCTTCTGTATGAATGAGTTTGCTGCTTGTTTGAAAAAGCCACCCACATATATGATTGAGGTAAAAGAAAAGTCCTATAATATAATTCACATTTTCCAATGGTATTCTTAGCTCCTCTTGGTTTCTAATTTTCTAATTCTTAAAGAAGTAAATATTTCTAAAGTCATGGTTAGAAGTTCCTGGATATGAGTAATGGACATTTCACTTTATCAGTCCAAAACTTAGTAACTCTTTTCACAGCTTGGTCTAAAAATTCCCTTTAAAAAAATATTTTATCTTGTCTTCCACTATAATTTTATAATAAATAATATAAATCTTTTAGAGAAATTTCCATGATTCTTGTTAATCAGCATGTCATATTTTAGTTGTTATCAGTGTTCAAAAACCTCTATTCTTTCAAAGTCGGATGGTTGCATAACCGATCACAAACACAAATTTGTTATCAGTATACATATTTAAGACTTAAGGCTAATGTGGAGTGACATCAGCAAGGTGACAGAAAAGGAGGTCTCTGGCCCTAATTCCCTCACAGGAAAATCAATTTAGCAAATATACAAACAAAAATGTCTTTCTGAGAATCACAGGCCTCACAGGTAATGTTTTAGCAGACTTGGGGAGTACAAAAATTGATTAAAAATATTAAAAAGAGTCAGAGTAAAGGTTTCATTTTATTCTTGTCACCTTCCCCCACGCTGGCACAGTACCAGATCTTCCTCAGGAACTATCTCCTTGGCCCATGATTTCTCCACTGGGGGAAAGTGGAGAATACATCCAACTTCTCCAGTGTTTTGGGATACTGAGATGCCCACTTCTCTCTTGTCTTATATGGAACAGGAGGAATTAGAATTGGCAGACCACATGGGGACTGTTAGAAACAGGGAAAAGGGACATGGGTACACAGGGAAATGGGTTCATGAGTGATGCAAATCTTAGCAGAAGGCCTGTGCTCCCACTAGCAGTTTGGAAAATCGGATATCTTGCCAGTAACATTGCTACAACAAGGAATGCCTCCAACCAGCCGTACCCAACCAGGGAGTCCAACTTGCATCCTAGCTATAGAGCCCAACCAGATCCTCAGCCTACCTGGAGAGGTAAGCTAGCAGCCCAACCATCAGTAATGCCTATGCAGGAAACCCCAGTGAAACTTAGAGCTCAACCAGTAGTCCTGTCAAATTGCAGAGCCCATCGAGGGGACCCAACTAATGAAGAAGTTCAGCCAGATCACCATCTTAATGAACAGTCCATTCAATGTCCCTACCTGAAGACAAAGTCCATCCAAGGGCACCTGCAATTTCAGGGCACAGCTAATGTTCCCACTGAAACTAACAGCATTGGTAGCTTTCCCTGCTGGTCCATGTATGCTAAGAGCTGGTCTACCCAGAATCTTAGGCTGGACTTATTGGTGAAGGACTTTTCATTCTTTAAGCCAAGCTGTAAATACTATAAGATGTGACTACTTTCTCAAGTGTGCAGATACCAATACAAGGATACAAGGACTAGAGGAGATTAGGGAAATATAACACTATCAAGGGAAACCAATAAAGCTACAATAACCATTTTTAAATAAACAAATCTACAAACAGCTTGATAAAGAACACAAAAAACTTGTCTAAAAGAAGCTCAGGGAACTAGAAAAGAACATACATAGGCAGCTGAATGAAATCAGGAGAATGATACATGAACCAAAAAAATTTAACCAAAAAAATTAAAACCATAAAAAATCAAACAGAAATCTTAGAAATAAACAATATAATAACACAGTAAAAATTTTTAATAGACAACTTCAACAGCATATTCAATCTAACAGAAGAAAGAATTAATGAACTTGAAGACTAGTCACTTGAGATTACCCAGTCAGAGGGACAAAAATATAAAATAATTAAAGTGGGTAAATAAAGCCTACAGAAGTATGGAATTCTATGAAGTAACACAATATTTACATTATGGGAGTCCCAGAAGAAGAGAGACAAAAAGGGGCAGAAATTCTATTTAAAGAAATATTAGCTGAAAATTCCCAAATTTGGGAAGGGAAATGAAATTAATGGGGGTGCCTGTGTGGCTCGGACAGGTAAGTGTCCGACTTTAACTCAGGTCATGATCTCACCATTCGTGAGTTTGAGCCCCATATCAAAATCTGTGCTAACAACTTGGAGCCTGGAGGCTGCTTTGGATTCTGTGTCTCCCTCTCTCTGTCTCCCCTCCTCTCAAAAATAAATAAACATTAAAAAAGAAATTAATGAAGCCCAAAAGTCACCAAACAGATTTGACCAAATAAGCATATACTAGAACACATCATAATTAAATTGTCAAGTTCAAAGACAGAGTTTCAAAAGCAGCAATATGTAAGCAACCTAGCATATACAAGGGAACTCCCATAAGACTATAAGTAGTTTCTCAGTAGAAACCAAGCATGCCAGGAGATAAAGGGATGGTGTATTTAAAAGACTAAAAGAATAAAATTGCTAACCAAGAATATTAATCCTGGAAAAAAATTTTAAATTTTTAATATTTTAAATTTGTTTACATTTTAACATGTATCATTTGCAAGATTTATTTAAAAAGAATAAACTTTTTTTCCCTTTTTCATTTGGGTATAGTTGGCACACAGTTAGTTTCAGGTATACAACAGAATGCTACCACATCTCTATATATTATGCTATTCTTACCATAAGTGTAGCTACAATTTGTCTTCATACAACAGTATCATAATTTAATGGACTATATTCCTCTTGCTCTACTTTTATTCCCATGGCTTATTTACTTCCTAACTGGTAGCCTGTATCTCCTATAAAACATTGTTTTTAATAAAGAAGAGATACTTTCCCAATTAAACAAAACAATGAGGGAATTTGTCACCACTTCAAGTGGTAGATTCAACTTAATCTTCAAGTTAAAAACTGAACACTCAACAGAAACAAAAAAGCATATGAAAATACAAGTCTCACTAGTGAAGGTAAGTATATAGACAAATAGAATATTATAATACTGTACAATGGCACATATATTACTTTAACCCTAGTAATAAAAGTGTAGATATTTAGTGTACCATTGAGGTTGTTATCAGATTAAATCAGACCATTATAACTATAAGTAGTTTAATGTGAATCCCATGGTGACCACAAAGAAAGCTTATGGTAAATATACAAAAACTGAAGAGTAAATAAACCATATATTGACAAAAAATCATGAAACCACAAAGAAAGGTAGCAAGAACAAAAGAACTACAAATAAAACAGAATAATTAACAAAATGGCAATATTAATTGCTTACCTGTCAATAATTACCTTCAATGTGAATTAATTAAACTAATGAGTTAAAAGACATAGAGTGAAAAACTCCTGGAGAGATGTCAGAATAGGAGGTCCCTGAGCCCATCACATCCCACATTTTCAACTAGATATCATCCACATCCAAGTTAACAAACCAGAGAGCAATCTGAGGGCTGGAAGAACAAACTTTGCAACTAAATATAGACAGGAAGCTGAAGCTTAAAATTTAGGAAGATCAGATAGGTAGAAGGAGGCTGACCACAGGAAAGAGGGAGCTGTGCATGTTGAGGGGGAAGAGAAATGGGCCTTTGCACCAGGCAGTTCACACAGGGAAGACATATTCTCATAATGCTTTGCTTAAAAACCAGAGCATTTTATAAATTCCATGAGTTCATAAAACCAGTGATACTTGGAGCCTAGAGCCTTAAAAGTTTGCTGACTCAGCACTGGGTGAACAGGGAGGGTGAGTTATAGCTGGGTCACTGCCTTTAATGAGACAGCAGCCTGAATGGAGAGGCAACCAAAAAAATGGCAGTTTGCACAATGCTGAGGAAAAATTTTGGAGCATATTGAAGAACTTTTGTGAAAACAAGGGAGTTGGCGGATGCCATTTTCCTCCCTTTCCCACAACATAAACACAGAGCCACCTGCCAGAGGCAGGGATACACAGACATTTGCTGCCTGATTCAGTGGCAGTGCACCATTTCCCTGAGTTCTCCTGAGGACAAGGCCACTCCAAGCCGGCTGTTCTTGCTGTGAAAATGTTTGTAAAAGCCATGTATGCACTCTGTTCAGCCACACAGCTGCCACACTTGCTACACACATACACCAGGCTGCACCAAGACATGGGCCCCAGCAGCCGTCATGTGTTGTGCCCAGCCACCAGCTGCACAGCTGCCACTGCATGTGGCACCTGGCCACCTCACTGAGACCAGCCATTGCTTCATGCCCAGCTGTGAACCCTGGAAGCCGTGGAGCTCCCAAAGCAATTCTAGGGATCTGGCATAGGATTAGTGGCCCACAACAACAACAGATTTTGCTAATACCACCAAGTCACCCCCAAGTTCCCCAGTGGGCACACCCCCTCAGACCTGGCTTGATTGGGTCCTACTAACACCACAGAGAGAAATCACAGCTTAAAATAGGAGGAGAGGAAGTGCAGATGACTACACTCACTGAAAGTAAAAGTGACCCAGACACAACAGCAGGATGTAAGCAACACACGTAGGTAACCTCCTGAAGTTCCAACATGTGATGAGGAGACATTGTAGTGCATGGCACCCCAAGACCTCTTCTTCATAAAGTCACTATTTTCAAAAGCAAAAGACATAGCTGACTTTCTTAACACACAGAAACAGACACAGAGAGGAAGACAAAATGAGGAGATAGAAAAATGTTTTACAAATGAAAGAACAGAACAAGGCCACAGCCAGAGATCTGGGTAAAACAGATATAAGTAACATTCCTGATAGACAATTTAAAGTAATGATAACAAAGATACTCACTGGACTTGAGGAAGGAGTAGAATGCATCAGTGATGACCCTAACACAGATAAGGAATAACATAGCAGAGATAAAAGGTTAAGTAAATAAAATGAGAAACACACTTGATGAAATGGATAGCAATATGGAAGAAGCAGAGGATAAGAAAGTAATGGAAAGTAACCAAGCTGAACAAAAGAGAGAAAAAAAATAGTTGCACAAAACGAGAATAGATTCAGGGAACTCAGTGACTCCATCAAATGTAATAACATTTGTATTGTATGAGTTCCAGAGGAAGAATAGAGAGAAAAAGGAGCAGAAAATTTATTTGAAGAACTAATAGCAGAAAACTTTTTGAATATAGTGAAGGAAACAGATATCCAGATCCAGGAGATACAGAGAACTTCCATCAAAATCAACCAAAGCAGACCCACACCAAGGCATATTGTAATTAAACTCGCAAAATATAGTGATAAACAAAAAACCTCAAAAGCAACAAGATTAAATATGTCATTAACTTACAAGGGGAAACTTCTAAGACTAGCAGGATATTTTCATCAGAAAATTTTCAAGCAAGAAGGGATTAACATGATGTATTTAAATGGGAAAAAGCTGCATCCAGGAATACATTATCCAGCAACGCTGTCATTCAGAATAGAAGGAGAGATAAAGAGTTTCTTAAACAAAAGCTAAAGTAGTTTGTGAGCACTAAACCAGCCTGCAAGAAATACTAAAGGTGACTCTTGGAATGGAAAGGAGAGAACAAAAGTGACAGTGTGAAGGTAGGAAACAAAACCAGTGAAAATGAATATTTCTGTTAAAAATAGGTTAAGGAACTAAAAAAAAGATATAAAATATAATAACATATACCTAAAATGTGGGGAGTAGAGGTGAAAAGAATGAGTTCAAACTAAATGACAATCAACTTAATATAGACTTCTACATGCACATTATATACAAACCTAATGGTAACCATATATTAAAACCACTTATAAACATGCAAAGAGTAAAGAGAAAAAATCAAAATATATCACTAAAGAAAATCAGGAAAACATGAACGACAGAAAACAATACAGGATATAAGAGAAAATCTTCAGAAACAATCATGAAACAAATAATAAAATGGCAATAAATATATATCTATCAATAATTAGTTTGAATGTAAGTAGGCTAAATGCTCCAATCAAAAGACATAGGGTGACTGTGGCACCTGGGTGGCTCAGTCAGGTAAGTGTCTTACTCTTGGAGTTAGCTCAGGTCATGATCTCATGGTTTGTGATTTCAAGCCCTGCATTGGGCTTTGGGCTGACAGTGCAGAGCCTGCTTTGGATTTTCTCCCTTCTATTTCTCTCTGTTCCTCCCCTGCTCTCTCTCTCAAAATAAACTTAAAAAAGAAACATAGAATGACAGAATAGATTTAAAAAACACCCATCTATATGTTGCCTACAAGAGACTCATTTGAGACCCAAAGACACCTGAAAACTGAAAGTGAGGGAATGGAGAAACATCTATCGTGCAAATATTTGTCGAAAGAAAGCTGGAGTAGCAGTACTTATTTTAGACAAAATAAACTTTAAAACTTTTATATAATAGGAGACAAAGAAGGACATTAAATAATAACAAAGAAGACAATCCAACAAGAAGATATAATAATTGTAAATATTTATATACCCAACCTAGAACACCCAAATATATAAAGCAGTTAATAACAAACATGAAGGAACTAATTGCTAACAATACAATAATAGTTGGGGACTTTAAATCCCCACTTATATCAATGGGTAGATCATCTAAACAGAAAATAAATAAGGAAACAACTTTGAGTGGCACACTGGAAGAGATAGATTTAACAGATATATTCAGAACATTTCATCCTAAAACAGCAGAATAGATCTTTTCAATTGCACATGCAAAATTCTAAAGAATAGATCACATATTAGCCAACAATACCAGCCTCAAAATCTCGAGACAATCAGAGTCAAACCATGCATCTTTTCTGACTATAATGATATGAAGAAAAAATCTTGAAGGACCACAAATACATGGAGGTTAAGTGACATGCTAGTAAATAATGAATGATTTTTAACCAGGAAATAAAAAAAGAAACTAAAAAGTGCATGAAAGCAGGCGTGCCAGGGTGGCTCAGTTGCTTAAGCGTCCAACTTCAGCTCAGGTCATGATCTCACGATTCGTGAGTTTGGGCCCCGCATCAGACTCTGTGTGGACAGCTCAGAGCCTGGAGCCTGCTTTGGATTCTGTGTTTCCTTCTCTCTCTAACCCTCCCCCACTTTCGCTCTATCTCTCTATCAAAACTAAATAGTAAAAATTAAAACAATTTTTAAAAAGTACATGGAAACAAATTAAAGTGGAAACACAATGGTCCAAAACCTCTGGGAGGCACAAAAGCAGTTCCAAGAGAGAAGTTTATAGCAATACAGGTCTACTTCCAGAAGCAAGAAAAATGTCAAATAAACAACCTAATCTTTCACCTAAAGGACTAGAAAAAGAACAATAAACAAGGCCCAAAGCCAGAAGAATATAGGAAATAATAAAGATTAGAGGAGAAGTAAATGATATAGAAACAAACAAACAAACAAAAAAAGATAGAATAAATCAAGGGAACCAGGATGTGGTTCTTTGAAAAAATTTCTAACATTGATAAACTCCTAGGCAGACTTATCAAAAAGAAAAAAGAAAAAAACCCAAATAAATAAATTCATAAATATTAAAGTAGAAATAACAAACAGCACATAAATACAAACAATTATAAGAGAATATTTTGAAAAACAATAACTTGGAAGAACAACTTGGAAGAAATGCATAAGTACCTAGAAACATGTACACTACCAAACCTGAAAAAGGAAGAAATAGAAAATTTGAGCAGACTGATAACCAGCTGTTTCTTGGTTTTCCTCTCTCTTTTTTTCATTTATGATCCTTTATCATCATTTGTTTTATATCTTAAATTCCACATATGAGTGAAATCATATGGTATTTGTCATTGTCTGACTGATTTATTTCACTTAGTATAATACACTTTAGCTTGGAATTTAAGAAAGAAAGCAAACAAGAAAAGGGAGTTTATACATACACACACACACACACTATATATATATATATATATATATATATATATATATGGTACACATCATATATATATATAGTATATGTAGTGTAGTATATGTATATAATATAGTATATGTATATATACATACATAGTATATGTAGTATTGTATAGTATATATATATATATAATACCACTTCTTTATCTTCTTTATTAATTCATCAGTCAATGGATGTTTGGGCTATTTCCATAATTTGGTGATTGTAGATTGTAGATAATGCTGTGATTGTAGATAATGATGCATCAAGGTACATGTATTCTTTGAATTAGTATTTTTGTATTTGGGTAAGTGCCTAATACCGCAATTGATGGATAATAGGGTAGTTCTGTTTTTAACTTCTTGAGGAACCTCCATACTGCTTTCCACATTGGCTGCACCATTTTACATTCCCAACAACAGTGTAAGGGAATTCCCTTTTCTCTACATCCTCATCAACACTTGTTGTTTCTTATGTTGTTAATTTTAGCCATTCTAACTAGTGTTAAGTGATACCTCCTTATGGCTGCAATTTGTATTTTCCTGATAGTGAGTGATCATAAGCATCTTTTCATGTGTCTGTTGACCATCTGTATGTTTGGAAAAATATCTGTTCATGTCTTTTGCCCATTTTTAAACTGGATTGTTTGTTTTTTGGATGTTGAATTTTATAAGTTCTTTATAGATTTGGATACTAACCCTTTATAGGATATGTCATTTGCAAATATTTGCAAATATCCCCTTTGGAAGGTTCTCTATTAGTTCTGTTGATTGTTTCCTTTGCTGTGCAGAAGAATTTTATTCTGATGTAGTCCCAATAGTTGTGTTTTGTTTTGTTTTGCTTTGGTTTTTTTTTTTTTTTTTTTGCTTTTGTGTTCCTTGCCTTAGGAGACATATCTAGAAAGAAGTTACTATGTCCTCTGTCGAAGAGATTATTGCCTGTGTTCTTCTCTAGGATTTTAATGGTTTCCTGTATCACATTTAGTTCTTTAATCCATTTTTATTTGTTTTTGTGTATGGTGTAAGAAAATGGTCCAGATTCATTCTTTTGCATGCTTCTACCCACTTTTCCCAACACAACTTGTTGAAAAGACAGTATATTTATTGGATATTATTTCCCGCTTTGTCAAAGAGTAATTGACCATATCATATAGATACCAAATTCAGTAAAGTTGCAGGATAAAAAATCAGTGTACAGAAATCTGTTGTATTTCTATATACCAATGATGGGGCAACATAAAGGGAAATCAAGGAGTCAATCCCATTTACAATTGCATCAGAAATCATAAGATACCTAGGAATAAACCTTACCAAAGAGATAAAAGATCCATAATTCTGAAAACTATAAAACACAGATTAAAGAAATTGAGGATGACACAAAGAAATGGAGAAACCTTCCATGATCATTAATTGGATTAACAAATATTGTTAAAATGTCTATATTTACCCAAAGCAATTTACACATTTAATGCAATTCTTATCAAAATACCAGGAACATTTTTCACAGAACTAGAACAAAGAATAGTAAAATTGGTATGGAACTACAAAGGATCCCAAATAACCAAAGCCATTTTGAAAAAGAAAATCAAAACTGGAGACATCACAATTCCAGATTTCACATTATATTGTAAAGCTACTGTGGTCAAAACAGTATGATAGTACCACAAAAATAGACACATAGATCAATAGAACAGAATAGAAAATCCAGAAACAAACCCACAATATATGGTCCATTAATCTTTGACAATGCAGGAAAGAATATCCAATGGATAAAATAACAGTTTCTTCAACCAATAATGTTGGGAAAACTGGACAGTGACATGCAGAAGAATGAATCTGGACCACTTTCTTACACCATATACATAAAATAAATTCAAAATGGATTAAAGACCTAAATGTGAAACCATAAATGTCCTAGAAGATAACACGGGCGGTAACCTCTTTGACAGAAGCCATATCAAGTTCTTTCTAAATATGCCTCCTGAAGTAAGGGAAACAAAAGCAAAAATAAATTATTGGGACCACATCAAAACAAAAAGCTTCTGCACAATGAAGGAAATATCAACAAAACTAAGAGGGAACCGATGGACCGAGAGAAGGTCTATCAAATGGTCCATCAAATGATATATCTAATAAATGGTTACTTTATAAAATATATAAAGACCTTATTAAACTCAATACCTAAAAACCAAATAATCCAATTAAAAATGGGAAGACGATATGAAAATACATTTCTCCAAAAAAGACATAAAGATGGTCAACTGACACATGAAGATATGCTAATGACCACTTACCATTAGGGAAATGCAAATCACAACTACAATGAGATATCACACACCAGTCAGAATGGCTAAAATCAATACCACAATACCACGATAATCACCTTGCCAATACCACCTTGCCACAGGTGTTGGCAAGGATGTGGAGAAAAAGAAACACTCGTACTGTTGATAGGAATGCAAACAGGCGCATCCACTGCAGAAAACAATATGGAAGCTCCTCAAAAAGTTAAAAATAAAATTCCCTCTGGTCCAGGAATTGCACTACTGTATATTTTCACAAAGAACACAAAAAGGCTAATTCAAAGGGATACATGCACACTTCTGTTTATAGCCACATTATTTACAATAGCTAAGATATGGATAGTCCAAGTGCTCATCTATTGATGAATGGATAAAGAAGATGTGGTATATCTATATATCTATATCTATATCATCTATATCTATATCTATATCCATATCCATATCTATATATCTATATATCTATATATCTATATACCTATATCTATATCATCTATATCTATATCTATATCTATATCTATATCTATATCTTTATCTACCTATCTATATATTAGTCATAAAAATGAAATCTTGCTATTTGCAATAACATGGATGGAACTAGAGAGTATGTTAAAAGATAAGTTGGACAGAAATATGAGTCCCATATGATTTCACTCATACATGGAATTTAAAAAACAAAACAAACAAACAAAGGGAAAATATGAGAAAGACAGGTTAAGAAAAAAAAAACAAAACTCTTAATTATAGAGAACAGACTGATGATTACCAGAGGGGAGGTGTGTTTGGGGATGGGTTAAATAAGTGATGGGGATTAAGGAAGACACTTGTTACGAGCACAGGATGATGTATGAAAGGGTTGAATTAGTATATTGTACAACTGAAACTAATATAAATTTGTGTGTTGACTAAATGGAATTAAAATCAAAACCTCATAAAAAGGAATAGACTACCTGAATGAATAAAATAACAAGACCCAAACAGATGTTGTCCACAAGAGATTCACCTTAGATTTAATAACATATATAAGATGAAAGTGAAGAAATGATAAAAGATATTTTATGGAAATGATAACCAAAGAGAATAGGAATGGCTATATTTATATCAGACAAGATGGACTTTTAGACAACAAGAAAAAAGTGTAATAAGAGATAAATAAATAAATAGATAAATAAATAAATGCAAGCAAGCCAGCAAGCCATGGCGTAATTTGTGTCAAAGACTTAGAATAGTGCCTAACACATTATTTGTACTTATAAAGTTTAGCTATTCTTCTATTTGTTCTTGTTATACCATTTTCTGTTCAGATAAACCAGCATTTCCTAATTGCTGGTCCATGAACTCAAAGAGGCCACAAAAACTTACCACTAAATGGATTTAATTGTTAAGATACTAACTCACATTACACTTAATCAATAAGGTAAATTATATGTTAAGCCAACGTGATGGGTGCAATTTGTCTTATAAAATAAATAAAGGCAAAATGATTATTCAAAAAAAAAGGATCAATGAAAAGGAGCAATTCAACAAAAGATATAATAATCATAAATATATATGTGTACAACATCAAAAACACCTAGATAAAGTAAACTTTGATAGAACTAAAAGGTGCAATATATAATTCAATAATAGTAGTCAACTTTAATAATCAACTTTCAATAAGGGATAGAAAATCGAGACAGAAAATCAGTAAGAAAACATAAGATTTAGTACCGGATGGGTTAACAAATATATACAGGACATTCTATCCAACAAATTCAGAATACACATTCTTTTCAAGCACACATGGAAACATGGAAAATCTTATAGTGCATCATATGTTAGGCCACAAAGCACATTTTAACAAATTTGAGATTACTAAGATTATCATGTGTCTTTTTCAAATACAGTGGTATGAAACAAGAAATCAATAATAGGAGGATTGTTAGAAAACTCCAAAATATGTGGAAATTAGAACACATTCTTGAACAACCAATGGGGCAACAAAGAAGTTAAAAGAAATGTATATATATATATATATATATATATATATATATATAACCTGTATATATATAACCTATATATATATAACCTATATATATATATATAACCTATATATACATAACCTATATATATAACCTATATATATATAACATATATATAACCTATGTGTATATATATAACATATATATATAACCTTAAGACAAATGAAAATAGAAACACAACATACTAAATCTTGAGATGCAGCAAAAGCAGTTCTAAGAAAGAAGTTTATAGCAATAAATGCTTACTTTAAGAAAAAAAGAAAGAATGAGAAAAAGAACAAACTAATCTCAAGTTAGTTAAAGGGAGTAATTATAAAGCTGAGAGCCAAAAATACATGAAATAGAGACTAGAAAAAAAATAGAAAGCAATTTTTAAAAATAAGAGTTGTTTTTGGAGAATATAAACACACTGGCAGACCTTTAGCTAGATTGACTAAGAAAAAGGGAAAACTTTTAAACAAAAAAATTATAAATTAAAAAATGAGACATTACAACGGACACCAAATACAAGAAATTCAGAGACTGCTATAAAAACTTAAACAAAAATAAACTAGACACCTAGAAAATATGGATTGATTTTTATAAACATACAACCCATCAAGAATTAATCATGAAAAAATAGAAAATCTGTACAGATCAATAGTAAATAAGGAGATTGAAATGATAATCTCAAACCCTCTCAGAAAGAACAGCCCAAGGAAAAATGACAGAATTGGTCACTGTAGCAACATTTAAAAAAGAATAAATGTCATTTTTCTTAAACTCTCCTAACAATTTAAGAGGAGGGAAGACTCCCGAACTTATTTTATGAAGCCAGCATCACCCTGATATCAAAGCCAGACAAAGATATTTAAAAAATAAAAAATACTATATCTGATGAACACAGATGCAAATATCCTCAACAAAGTACCAGTAAATCAAATTTAATATCACATTAAATGTATCATGCACTATGACCAAACTGACTTTATCTCTGGGATGGACAACTTTTTTTGATTTATGCAAATCAATTAATGTGATACATCATATTAAGGGAATCAAAAATTTAAAAATATATATTTGACTATTTTAGATGCAGATAAGGCATTTGAAAGTATTAAACACCCTTTCATAAACAAACACACTCAACACATTCTGTCTAAAAGGAAAGTATCTCAACATTATTAAGGTCAGATATGACAAACTCACAGTTAACATCATACTCAAAGATGGAAAGTTGGAAACTTTTCCTCTCACATCAGGAGCTAGACAAGGATGACAATTCCACTTCTATTCAACATACTCCTGGATTTCTAGACAGAGAAATTAGCCAAGAGAAGAAAAAGCACAATCAAATTACAAAGGAGGGAGTAATATTGACTCTGTTTACAGATGACATGATCCATACATAGAAGTCTCTAAGAACTCCACCATAACACTGTTAGAACTAATAAGAGAATTCAGTAAAGTTGAAGGATACAAAATCAACATATAAAAATAGTTTTTTTCTACACAATGAACTCTCAATAAGAAAACAATCTTTACAACAGCACCAAAAATAATAAAATAATTAGAGATAAACCTAAACAAAAAGAGTAAAAGTTATGTATACTAAAAAATATAAAATATTGATTAAATAAATTGAAGAACATAATTAAATGAAAACATATTTTGTGAACATGTTATTTTATGTTCATGGATTAGAAGAATAAATATTGCTAAAATTTCCTGATGATCCAAGGAAATATACAAATTGAATATAACTTATGACAAAATTCCAACTACATTTTTCACATAAACAATTCTAAAGTTCATAAAGAACAGAAAATTTCCTCAGAAAGTTGAGGAAATCTTGAGGAAAAATTAAAAAAAAAAAACAAACTAAAGGCACCATACTTCCTGACCTCAAACTGCATCACAAACTATAGTAAGCAAAACAATAAACTATTGGCTTAAAAGCAGACACATAAACCAATGGGACAGAATAGAGTGCCCAGAAATAAATCCACATACATAGATACAACTAATGTGCCCTTCAACAAGAGCACCATGAATACAAAATAGGGCAAATATATTCTCTTCAATAAATGATACTGAGGAAAGTAGTTATCTATATAAAAAGGAATAAAATGGGACCCATTTCTTACAAGATACACATAATCAATTCTAAGTACACTAAAGACTTAAATGTAAGACCAGAAAATGTAGAACTTCTGGAAAACCACAGGGGGGAAAACTCCTCGACATTGGACTGGGAAGGAATTTTCTTTTTCTTTGATATGACATGAAAAGCACAGGTAACAAAAGCCAAAATGAACAATTGGGACTACATAAAATCAAAAGCTTCTGCAGAGCAAAGGAATTAATCAATAAATTAAAAAAGAAAATATCTTTGCAAGCTATATATCTGATAAGGGTATAATATCTAAAATATATTATTAATAAAAAATTCCTTCAATTCAATATCAATAAATAGATGATAGAGATAAAGGATAGATGATAGATAGATGATAGGTAGATAGATAGATAGCTAATACATAGACAGATGATTGATGATGGATAAATGATCAATTTTTAAAATTTTTAATTTATTTTTGAGACAGAGAGAGACAGAACATAAGCAGGGTAGGGGCAGGGAGAGAGGGAGACACAGAATCCGAAGCAGCCTCCAGGCTCAGAGCTGTCAGCACAGATCCTGATGCGGTGCTCAAACTCATGGACTGTGAGATCATGGCCTGAGCTAAGTCGGGCGCTTAACCGACTGAGTCACCAGGCACCCTGATAGATGATAGATAGATAGATAGATAGATAGATAGATAGATGATAGATAAATTGATAGATAGATAGATGACAGAAATAACCAGAATATATATTTCCCCCAAAGAAAACCTACAAATGAGTAACAGGTACATGAAAAGATGTTCAACATCACTAATCAGAGAAATGCAAATCAAAACCATATTGTGGTATCATCTCACATGCATTAGAATGGCTATGGTCAAAAACACAAATTACAAAACATATTGGCAAGGATATGGACAAAAGGGGACACTGGTACTTGTTTTTTGGAGTGTAAATTTTTACAGCCATTATGGATAAGACCGCAAGGATTCCTCAATATATATTCTCAATTTTATTCCCTCTCTACATATAGGTAGATAAATTGATGATAGATTAGACAGATATAGAGATAGATAGATATAGAGATAGATAGATAGATAGATAGATAGATAGATAGTAGATAGATATAGATGATATAGATATAGATATGGAATAAAATGGGACCCATGTCTTACAACATATACATAATCAATTCTAAATATATTAAAGACTTAAAAGTAAGAACAGAAAATTTAAAACTTCTGGAAAAACACAGAAGGGAAAGCAGCTCTTTGACATTGGACTAGTTAGGAAATTTTCTTTTGATATGACATGAAAAGCACAGGTAACAAAAGCACAGATATGTATATTTGCTATGTATATATATTTGCTATATATATATTTGCTATATATATATTTGCTATATATATATCCCATAAGTAACAAAAACAAATATACATATATATATATGATATATATATCATAACACATATACATATATATGTATATGTATATATATATATGTCATATGATCCAGCAAACTCACTTCTGGGTGTATATTTAAATCAGAATATCAAAGAGATCTCTGTGCTACTATTTAAATTACAGAATTAATCACGCCAGCCAAGACATAAAAACAACCGAAATATCCGTCAATATATCAAAGGATGAAAAATATACATACAATGGAATATTATTTAACCTTACAAAAGTAATACTATCATTTGTGACAAAATGTATAAACCGAGGTACAGGGAAGATGGCGGCATAGGAGGACGCTGGGCTCACCGCGCGTCCTGCTGATCACTTAGATTCCACCTACACCTGCCTAAATAACCCAGAAAATCACCAGAGGATTAGCAGAACGGAGTCGCCAGAGCCAAGCGCAGACGAGAGGCCCACGGAAGAGGGTAGGAAGGGCGGCAAGGCGGTGCGCACTCCACGGACTGGCGGGAGGGAGCCGGGGCGGAGGGGCGGCTTGCCGGCCAAGCAGAGCCCCCGAGTCTGGCTTGCAAAAAGCGGAGGGGCCTGACGGACTGTGTTCCGACAGCAAGCGCGACTTAGCGTCTGGGAGGTCATAAGTTAACAGCTCTGCTCAGAAAGCGGGAAGGCTGGAGGACAAAGGGAAGGAGAGCTGCTGAGCCCCTGACGACAGAGCTCAGTTTGGTGGGGAACAAAGGCGCTCGCCAGCGCCATCTCCCCCACCCATCCTCCAGCCAAAATCCCAAAGAGAACCAGTTCCTGCCAGGGAACTTGCTCACACTGCGCAAACACCCAACTCTGCGCTTCTGCAGAGCCAAACCTCCGGCAGCGGATCTGACTCCCTCCTGCTGCCACAGGGCCCCTCCTGAAGTGGATCACCTAAGGAGAAGCAAGCTAAGCCTGCCCCTCCTGCCCCTGTGCACCTTGCCTACCCACCCCAGCTAAGACGCCAGATCCCCAGCATCACAAGCCTGGCAGTGTGCAAGTAGCCCAGACAGGCCACCCCACCCCACAGTGAATCCCGCCCCTTGGAGAGGGGAAGAGAAGGCACACACCAGTCTGACTGTGGCCCCAGCGGTGGGCTGGGGGCAGACATCAGGTCTGAATGTGGCTCTGCCCACCAACTCCAGTTATACACCACAGCACAGGGGAAGTGCCCTGCAGGTCCTCACCACGCCAGGAACTATCCAAAATGACCAAGCGGAAGAATTCCCCTCAGAAGAATCTCCAGGAAATAACAACAGCTAATGAGCTGATCAAAAAGGATTTAAATAATATAACAGAAAGTGAATTTAGAATAATAGTCATAAAATTAATCGCTGGGCTTGAAAACAGTATAGCTGACAGCAGAGAATCTCTTGCTACAGAGATCAAGGGACTAAGGAACAGTCACGAGGAGCTGAAAAATGCTTTAAACGAAATGCATAACAAAATGGAAAGCACCACGGCTCGGATTGAAGAGGCAGAGGAGAGAATAGGTGAACTAGAAGATAAAGTTATGGAAAAAGAGGAAGCTGAGAAAAAGAGAGATAAAAAAATCCAGGAGTATGAGGGGAAAATTAGAGAACTAAGTGATACACTAAAAAGAAATAATATACGCATAATTGGTATCCCAGAGGAGGAAGAGAGAGGGAAAGGTGCTGAAGGGGTACTTGAAGAAATAATAGCTGAGAACTTCCTTGAACTGGGGAAGGAAAAAGGCATTGAAATCCAAGAGGCACAGAGAACTCCCTTCAGACGTCACTTGAATCGATCTTCTGCACGACATATCATAGTGAAACTGGCAAAATACAAGGATAAAGAGAAAATTCTGAAAGCAGCAAGGGGTAAACGTGCCCTCACATATAAAGGGAGACCTATAAGACTCGTGACTGATCTCTCTTTTGAAACTTGGCAGGCCAGAAAGAGTTGGCACGAGATTTTCAGTGTGCTAGACAGAAAAAATATGCAGCTGAGAATCCTTTATCCAGCAAGTCTGTCATTTAGAATAGAAGGAGAGATAAAGGTCTTCCCAAACAAACAAAAACTGAAGGAATTTGTCACCACTAAACCAGTCCTACAAGGGATGCTAAGGGGGACCCTGTGAGACAAAGTACCAGAGACATCACAACAAGCATAAAACATACAGACATCACAATGACTCTAAACCCATATCTTTCTATAATAACACTGAATGTAAATGGATTAAATGCGCCAACCAAAAGACATAGGGTATCAGAATGGATAAAAAAACAAGACACATCTATTTGCTGTCTACAAGAGACTCATTTTAGACCTGAGGACACCTTTAGATTGAGAGTGAGGGGATGGAGAACTATTGATCATGCTACTGGAAGCCAAAAGAAAGCTGGAGTAGCCATACTTATATCAGACAAACTAGACTTTCAATTAAAGGCTGTAACAAGAGATGAAGAAGGACATTATATAATAGTGACAGGGTCTATCCATCAGGAAGAGCTAACAATTATAAATGTCTATGCGCCGAATACCGGAGCGCCCAAATATATAAAACAATTACTCATAAACCAAAGCAACCTTATTGATAAGAATGTGGTCATTGCAGGGGACTTTAACACCCCACTTACAGAAATGGATAGATCATCTAGACACACGGTCAATAAAGAAACAAGGGCCCTGAATGAGACATTGGATCAGATGGACTTGACAGATCTATTTAGAACTCTGCATCCCAAAGCAACAGAATATACTTTCTTCTCGAGTGCACATGGAACATTCTCCAAGATAGATCATATACTGGGTCACAAAACAGCCCTTCATAAGTTTACAAGAATTGAAATCATACCATGCATACTTTCAGACCACAATGCTATGAAGCTTGAAATCAACCACAGAAAAAAGTCTGGAAAACCTCCAAAAGCATGGAGGTTAAAGAACACCCTACTAACGAATGAGTGGGTCAACCAGGCAATTCGAGAAGAAATTAAAAAATATATGGAAACAAACAAAAATGAAAATACAACAACCCAAACGCTTTGGGACGCAGCGAAGGCAGTCCTGAGAGGAAAATACATTGCAATCCAGGCCTATCTCAAGAAACAAGAAAAATCCCAAATACAAAATCTAACAGCACACCTAAAGGAAATAGAAGCAGAACAGCAAAGGCAGCCTAAACCCAGCAGAAGAAGAGAAATAATAAAGATCAGAGCAGAAATAAACAATATAGAATCTAAAAAAACTGTAGAGCAGATCAACGAAACCAAGAGTTGGTTTTTTGAAAAAATAAACAAAATTGACAAACCTCTAGCCAGGCTTCTCAAAAAGAAAAGGGAGATGACCCAAATAGATAAAATCAGGAATGAAAATGGAATTATTACAACCAATCCCTCAGAGATACAAACAATTATCAGGGAATACTATGAAAAATTATATGCCAACAAATTGGACAACCTGGAAGAAATGGACAAATTCCTGAACACCCACACTCTTCCAAAACTCAATCAGGAAGAAATAGAAAGCTTGAACAGACCCATCACCAGCGAAGAAATTGAATCGGTTATCAAAAATCTCCCAACAAATAAGAGTCCAGGACCAGATGGCTTCCCAGGGGAGTTCTACCAGACGTTTAAAGCAGAGATAATACCTATCCTTCTCAAGCTATTCCAAGAAATAGAAAGGGAAGGAAACCTTCCAGACTCATTCTATGAAGCCAGTATTACTTTGATTCCTAAACCAGACAGAGACCCAGTAAAAAAAGAGAACTACAGGCCAATATCCCTGATGAATATGGATGCCAAAATTCTCAATAAGATACTAGCAAATCGAATTCAACGGCATATAAAAAGAATTATTCACCATGATCAAGTGGGATTCATTCCTGGGATGCAGGGCTGGTTCAACATTCGCAAATCAATCAACGTGATACATCACATTAACAAAAAAAAAAAAAAAAGAGAAGAACCATATGATCCTGTCAATCGATGCAGAAAAGGCCTTTGACAAAATCCAGCACCCTTTCTTAATAAAAACCCTTGAGAAAGTCGGGATAGAAGGAACATACTTAAAGATCATAAAAGCCATTTATGAAAAGCCCACAGCTAACATCATCCTCAACGGGGAAAAACTGAGAGCTTTTTCCCTGAGATCAGGAACACGACAGGGATGCCCACTCTCACCGCTGTTGTTTAACATAGTGCTGGAAGTTCTAGCATCAGCAATCAGACAACAAAAGGAAATCAAAGGCATCAAAATTGGCAAAGATGAAGTCAAGCTTTCGCTTTTTGCAGATGACATGCTATTATACATGGAAAATCCGACAGACTCTACCAAAAGTCTGCTAGAACTGATCCATGAATTCAGCAAAGTTGCAGGGTACAAAATCAATGTACAGAAATCAGTTGCATTCTTATACACTAACAATGAAGCAACAGAAAGACAAATAAGGAAACTGATCCCATTCACAATTGCACCAAGAAGCATAAAATACCTAGGAATAAATCTAACCAAAGATGTAAAGGATCTGTATGCTGAAAACTATAGAAAGCTTATGAAGGTAATTGAAGAAGATTTAAAGAAATGGAAAGACATTCCCTGCTCATGGATTGGAAGAATAAATATTGTCAAAATGTCAATACTACCCAAAGCTATCTACTCATTGAATGCAATCCCAATCAAAATTGCACCAGCATTCTTCTTGAAACTAGAACAAGCAATCCTAAAATTCATATGGAACCACAAAAGGCCCCGAATAGCCAAAGTAATTTTGAAGAAGAAGACCAAAGCAGGAGGCATCACCATCCCAGACTTTAGCCTCTACTACAAAGCTGTCATCATCAAGACAGCATGGTATTGGCACAAAAACAGACACATAGACCAATGGAATAGAATAGAAACCCCAGAACTAGACCCACAAACGTATGGCCAACTCATCTTTGACAAAGCAGGAAAGAACATCCAATGGAAAAAAGACAGTCTCTTTAACAATTGGTGCTGGGAGAACTGGACAGCAACATGCAGAAGGTTGAAACTAGACCACTTTCTCACACGATTCACAAAAATAAACTCAAAATGGATAAAGGACCTGAATGTGAGACAGGAAACCATCAAAACCCTAGAGGACAAAGCAGGAAAAGACCTCTCTGACCTCAGCCGTAGCAATCTCTTACTCGACACATCCCCAAAGGCAAGGGAATTAAAAGCAAAAGTGAATTACGGGGACCTTATGAAGATAAAAAGCTTCTGCACAGCAAAGGAAACAACCAACAAAACGAAAAGGCAACCAACGGAATGGGAAAAGATATTTGCAAATGACATATCGGACAAAGGGCTAGTATCCAAAATCTATAAAGAGCTCACCAAACTCTACACCCGAATAGCAAATAACCCAGTGAAGAAATGGGCAGAAAACATGAATAGACACTTCTCTAAAGAAGACATCCGGATGGCCAACAGGCACATGAAAAGATGTTCAGCGTCGCTCCTTATCAGGGAAATACAAATCAAAACCACACTCAGGTATCACCTGACGCCAGTCAGAGTGGCCAAAATGAACAAATCAGGAGACTATAGATGCTGGAGAGGATGTGGAGAAACGGGAACCCTCTTGCACTGTTGGTGGGAATGCAAATTGGTGCAGCCGCTCTGGAAAGCAGTGTGGAGGTTCCTCAGAAAATGAAAAATAGATCTACCCTATGACCCAGCAATAGCACTGCTAGGAATTTATCCAAGGGACACAGGAGTACTGATGCATAGGGGCACTTGTACCCCAATGTTCATAGCAGCACTCAACAATAGCCAAATTATGGAAAGAGCCTAAATGTCCATCAACTGATGAATGGATAAAGAAATTGTGGTTTATATACACTATGGAATACTACGTGGCAATGAGAAAAAATGAAATATGGCCTTTTGTAGCAACGTGGATGGAACTGGAGAGTGTGATGCTAAGTGAAATAAGCCATACAGAGAAAGACAGATACCATATGGTTTCACTCTTATGTGGATCCTGAGAAACTTAACAGGAACCCATGGGGGAGGGGAAGGAAAAAAAAAAAAAGAGGTTAGAGTGGGAGAGAGCCAAAGCATAAGAGACTGTTGAGAACTGAGAGCAAACTGAGGGTTGATGGGGGGTGGGAGGGAGGAGAGGGTGGGTGATGGGTATTGAGGAGGGCACCTTTTGGGATGAGCACTGGGTGTTGTATGGAAACCAATTTGACAATAAATTTCATATATAAATAAAAAAAATGTACAAAAAAAACCCAAAAAACAAAATGTATAAACCTAGAAGTAATTACACTAATTCTTCACAGAACTAGAACAAACAATCCTAAAATTTGTATGGAACCAGAAAAGATGCTGAATATCCAAAGCAATCTTGAAAAAGAAAACCACGGCATCAAATCCTGGACTTCAAGCTATATTACAAAGCTGTAATCAGCCAGACAGTATGGTACTGGCACAAAAACAGACACTCAGATGAATGGAACAGAATAGAGAACCCAGAAATGGGCCCACAAATGTACGGCCAACTAATATTTGACACAGCAGGAAAGAATATCCAATAGAATAAAGACAGTCTATTCAGCAAGTGGTGCTGGGGAACTGGACAGCAACATGCAGAAAAATGAACCTGGACCACTTTCTTACATCATACACAAAAATAAACTCAAAATTGATGAAAGACCTAAATATAAGACAGAAAGCCATCAAAATCCTCGAGGAGAAAGCAGGCGAAACCTCTTGGACCTTGGCCACAGCAACTTCTTACTCAACACATCTCCAGAGGCAAAGGAAACAGAAGCAAAATGAACTATTGAGACATCAAAATAGAAAGCTTCTGCACAGCGAAGGAAACAATCAGCAAAACTAAAAGGCAACCAACAGAATGGGAGAAAATATTTGCAAACTACATATCAGATATAAAGGGTTAGTATCCAAAAATCTAAAAAGAACTTATCAAACTCAACACCCAAAAAACAAATAATCCAGTGAAGAAACAGGCAAAAGACATGAATAGACACTTCTCCAAGAAGACTTCCAGGTGTCCAACAGACACATGAAAAAATGCTCAACATCACTCATCATCTGGGAAATGCAAATCAAAACCATAATGAGACATCACCTCACACCTGTCAGAATGGCTAACATTAACAACTCAGGCAACAACAGATGTTGGCAAGGATGCAGAGAGAGAGAGAGGATCTCTTTTTCACTGCTGGTGGGAATGCAAACTGGTGCAGCCACTCTGGAAAACAGTACAGAAATTCCTCAAAAAATTAAGAATAGAACTACCCTACAACCCAGCAATTGCACTACTAGGTATTTATCCAAGAGATACAGGTATGCTGTTTTGAAGGGGCACATGCACCCCAATGTTTATAGCAACACTATCAACAATAGCCAAAGTATGGAAAAAACCCAAATGTCCGTCAAAGGATGAATGAATAAAGAACATGTAGTATATATATACAATGGAGTATTACTCGGCAATCAAAAATAATGAAATCTTGCCATTTGCAACTACGTGGATGAAACTATGGGTGTTATGTTAAGTGAAATTAGTCAGTCAGAGAAAAAGACAAATATCATAGACTTCACTCCTATGAGGACTTTAAGATATAAAAACAGATGAACTTAAGGGAAGAGAAGCAAAAATAATATAAAAACAGGGAGGGGGACAAAACAGAAAAGATTCTTAAATTTGGAGAACAGAGAGTTACTGGAGGAGTTATGGGAGGGGGGATGGGCTAAATGAAGAAGGGGCATTAAGGAATCTACTCCTGAAATCATTTTGTACTATATGCTAATTAACTTGGATTTAAATAAAAAAAAAATAAATTAAAGAAAAATTCAAAAAAAAAAAGAATTTTAAGGAGGGGAAAAAAAAAGAATTATGCTAAGTGAAATAAGTCAGTCACAACCCCCCCCCCCCAAATTCTACATGATTCCTCTTATATGTGGCATATAAAATAGTCAAGGGTATAAAAGTATACAATAGAATGATAATTTCCAGGGACTTAGGAGAGAGAGTTTGTTTTTGTATAGGCATGCCTCAGAAATATTGTGGATTTGGTTCCAATATGCTGCAATAAAGCTAATATTGCAATAAAGTGAGTAAAATATTTGTTTTTCATTTTCCAGTGCATATAGATATGTTTATACCACACTGTCATCTATTCAGTGTGCAATAGCATTTTGTCTAAAAAATATACACACCTTAATCCAAAAATACTTTATTGCTAAAAAATGTTACCATAATCTGAGTTTTTAGTCACAATCCCTGATCACAGATCACCATAACAAATATAATAATGAAAAAGTTTGAAACATTGAGGGAATTATCAAAATACAACAGAATAACACAAAGTGAGTAATTAATGTTGAAAAATGGCACTTATAAGCTTGCTTGATGTAAGGTTGCCACAAACCTTCAATTTATATTAAATGCCATATTTGCAAAGCATAAAAAAGCAAAGCACAATAAAACAAGGTATTCTGAATGCCAATTATACTTCAATAAAATTGGAAAACTGTTTTAGAAGACTGATATCTAATGTAACAACTTGTATAACAGCTACACACTTGAATGACTGTTTTTGGGAAAACAAAAGCCTCTAAAATTTCATGAGGGTTGACTATTGCATAAGATGCTTTTATATTCCTCTGTCTCTAACACAGGACATATCAATGAACAATATTAAATCAGCATTGGTATTAAGAATATTACGTAACTCATAGCAGGGTTCAGTATCTACCTCAATAACTATGAGACAGTCATATTCAACCTATGTTATCAGGACCTTGAAATATAGTAGAAGGGTTTAAAGGTTACACTTGCACAGAATAACATTAGGATTAGACAATAATATTTGTTCATAGTTAGGCAGCACACTGAGAGATGAATGAATCTTAAGAACTTGTAAAATAATAATATGATGATATGTTAGTGAGTTAAGTGTCCCAAGGTCAAAGCCCGTGCTTTTTCAATCAGGAGAGTGATGCTACTATGCATTAAAAACACCCTTGCTTTCCCAGAGAAACAAAATCTAATAACACAGAACAGTAAGCAACATGCTTATATCCAGGCACTAATTCTTTGAATAAGCACACTGTTGGAATCACCCTTAATCTCATGAAAGAAAATGTAGGTTTTGTCAAAGTTAAAAACTAGTATCGTTGAGGAAACAACAACTATTTTAAGACTTTTAAAGGGTTCTTCAACTTATGTTGACTACAATTTGATACTTCATATAACATCTCAGGAAAGACTTAGCCTTTTCTTAACAGGCAAGATCCACAACTAACACTCAAAATTGGTGGATATTTTTTTTGTGTGTGCATATGTGGTACATTCTTTCATTTGTATATTAGGCTGAGTTCAGGATGCAACTCTCTTCCATTTGTTGGCCAATAATACATATCTCAAATATTTGACTTCAGTTTGATAATACTGAAACTTATCCAAGAAGATTTTTGTCCTGGGAGACTAAGAAATTTGGTAAAGCTAAAGTATCCTTTTTACTAGCATGTAAGATATTAGCAGCTAACAATAAATCGACTGGTATTGGATTAGTATAGAAACTTAAGGTGGAAAAATTCTTTAAGCTTTCTTATAAATGCAAGGAGAATAAGTAGGCAAATCTTTGAATCCTGAAGAATCAATTGCCATAAAAATCAAAAGCTTCCATGGGTTAACTTAAGTAGGAACTTTGACTCCTCAGGTAAAGGTTTAAATACAAAACTAAACATGTCTAATAGAGAAAAAAAATATTTAGCTGACTCAGCCACAGTGGGTAAGAGAGTGGCAAAGTTGGGTACCATAGTTGTGACTTCTTCTTTATCATGCACAATCTATAAACAAATTGACCTTCCTTGACAATTTTTTCTTCCTTTCTGACAGGTAATATGGACAAATACAAGGTACATGTCCTTTTGAAATTATACCCTGTTTATATAGCTTTCTGATTACTTATTATATACAGTTAAGCTAAAAATAAGGAACATGTTCTATATGTGGCCATGTTTTTTCTTCATTGTAACTGATAACAATGGAACCAATCCCTTTTATTAAACTGCTATAATTTGTTCTTAGAACCCATAAAGATAGATGTTTCCTATAATATGGGTGTAATTTTTCAGCATTAGGTGAGACTGCCACTTTCCTATGTCCTTTTGTTTCAGAAAGCACATATTTACCAAACTATATGGCTTACGTCTTAGGTTCTCCAGAAACACTGCATCCTTTTTATAGAATATCATAGCCTGTGGTTTACAGAACTGGACAGCAGGTCCCTTACTAACAGATTATGAAGCACATTGGAAGACAAGGCATATTCTTCTAGAGGAGGACCTATTTGCATGGAAACTTCAGAAGAGAAAGAACATGTAGATGATTGTCTAAAATCACCTAGACCTTGGATGTTTTGCTGGGTTATGTAAAACAAGATAAGTCAATAGAAATTGCATATTCATGACTCCAGTACACACACACACACACACACACACACACACACACACAGGAAAAAATTAAGTTGGAGAAAATAAACACATAAATTTCTCTCATTCCCAGTTCTGAGTTTCCCTCACTTTTGCCCATTTCCCTCATTTTGCTCATTAGTTTGCACCATTTGCCAAGTATTTCTTATTTCCTGGGGGTGGGGAGGATAATGTTGAGGAGGTGGTAATGATTTAATTAGATAGTGTCACTTGCATCTTCCTCAGTCTTTTTCAGCATTCCTTTTTACAACTTCTTGACTTTCCAATAGTGACTAATTGGCTTTACATTATAGTGTGATTTGTTATTTGTCGGTGGCCCCAAATAAGGGGACTTGTGAATTATTGTAAATTATTCATAATATTTTTTGTAAATACTTATAAGTGGGAAGATAAAACTACAGTTTTAAGTTTCTTTGTATCTTATATTTCTGTATATTTTCTCAGAACTGGGCTGCTGCCATCAATATCTGAGAAACTATCTGTCCTTGCCATTAATTTACTTTTTATTCCACTTTTGTTGAATTCCTTAAAACAAAAGTGCCTTAAAAATGGAGAGGCTCCATAAGAGACTCTTAAAAACTGAGAACAAACTGAGGGTTGATGGGGGGTGGGAGGGAGGGGAGGGTGGGTGATGGGTATTGAGGAGGGCACCTTTTGGGATGAGCACTGGGTGTTGTATGAAAACCAATTTGAAAATAAATTTCATATATTGAAAAAAAAGATAAATAAGGTTTAGGGATCTAAAACACAGCAGAGTGATGATAATCATACTGTGTGTATTGCATACTTAAAAGTTGCTAAGAGAATAGATCTTAAATGTTCTCACCACAAAAGAGAGATGGTAATTATGTCACATAATTGATGCAGGCTAATTATGTCACATAATTTAGCTAAGGCTAAAGTGGTAATCATTTTGCAACATATAAGTGTATCAAATCAATACTTAAACTTACACAATGTTACGTGTTGACTATATCTCAATAAAGGTGGGGAAAATAGAAAAAAAATGGAGAGGATCAGTAGTGTATTCTGATTTTCACATGGATTTTATCTTTAAATTTAGGAAATGCTTAAATAAAAGTGTGAAAAACAATGGAGGACTCACTCAGCTTCTGAGTGCAGTATTTACCTTCTCCAAGTTCACCTTCTGTAGAAATATTTCAAGGACTCTTGCCATCAGTCCCTCATGTTGGGTTTCCAAGATACAAAAAATAACCTGGGTTGTTGCAGGAAGAGTAGATTTGGATTTGTGAGGATTTGTTGCTTACTGATGTGGGGGTTAACATTTTGCCTCCATTCTGCCTTTTCAATTAGTCAACCAAAGGCAACAATTGATGTAGAATCCAGTGTGCATCCCAATGTATAAAGCTTTAGAATGAAAACAGCAGAGCACTTCAGGAAATTTTTCTGGATATCTCCAAAATACTTGAATTTTTAGGATAGTTCATCTTAGTTGGGGAAAAGGACATATGGACTCTTAACATGTTCCATTCTTTCAGCAGTCTTGGATACATTCTAAAAAAGATTTGAATTGCTGGATTTACAAAAGAATAGGGCTGTTATACTGTATATCAAAATGAAAAATAAGTTGGTTTCCATGGCACTGTAGTTTCAGTTCCAATTTTGCCATTTATTAGCATAACTGTTTTATTCCATTTTTTTCAGTTTACTAGGGAAAACACAGTCAAACTTGATGCTTTAATTCTGACAGTGTCTTATCCAAATTTTCAATGACTATTTGTTTTTTTCTTAATTATATCTGCTTTCATAGCTATGTTTTCTTAGCCTAAGACACTACTACATCCCCCCTTAAGAATGGCACCTATGCTGGGTGTCACCTAATTTTTTATGTTTCAAGTTTCCTTCTGACCCAAGTCATGGTATTTCCATTATAGACCTATTTGATCCTGAAAATTCTCACTAGGGTTGGAATTCTTTTTTTTTTTAATTTTTAACGTTTATTCATTTTTTGAGGGACAGAGAGGGAGTGGGGAAGGGAAAGAGAATGGGAGACACAGATTCTGAAGGAGGCTCCAGGCTCTGAACTGACAGCATAGAGCCCGATGTGGGGTTCAAACCCATGGACCATGAGATCATGACCTGAGCCAAAGTCGGATGCTTAACCGACTGAGCTACCCAGGCACCCCAGAATTCTTTTTTTATTCCAAAAATTCTTTACTCTTTTTTTTTCTTTGAAGAAAGAAAGCAAGCTTTGATTTTATTGTCAGTTATTTAGTGATTAATCACTGAAATATAACTCCCAGTGTTTTTCCCAACAAATGCCCTCCTTAATGTCCATCACCCATTTAGCCCATCCCCCCCAAAAATGCTCCAGCATCCCTCAGTTTTTTTCTCTGCATTTAACAGTCTCTTAAGGTTTCCCTCTCTCTCTGTTTTAATCTTATTTTTGCTTCCTTTCCCCTACATTAATCTGTTTTGCTTCTTAAATTCTACATGTGACTGAAATCAGATATTTCTTTCTCTGACTGACTTATTTCACTTAGCATAATACACTCTAGTTCCATCCACGTTGTTGCAAATGGGAAGATTTCATTTTTTTTGATCACCGAGTAATATTCCATTGTGTGTATGTATCATATCTTTTTTATCCATTAGTCAGCCAATGGAAATTTGGGTTCTTTCTATAATTTGGCTATTGTTGACAGTGCTTCTATAAACATCAGGGTGCATGTGCCCCTTTGAATCAGAATTTTTGTATCCTTGGATAAACACCTGGTAGTGCAATTGCTGGATCATAGGGTAGTTCTATTTTTAATTTTTTGAGGAACCTCACTAGTGTTTTCCAGAGTGGTTGCACCAGTTTTCATTCCCACCAGCAGTGTTGGCATTCTTAAGCCCTTGTGGCAAAGTAGATTAGAGTTTGGGAAGATTCAGTAAAGTTAGTCTGGATAGTTTTCATGTATCCCTAGTGTAAAATGTCAGAAAGTACTCTTCTTCAGTAGTCTTTATTTAAGAGGACAGGAGTAAGAGAGAAGTCAAAGTTGAAGACTGTATTTCTTGGGCACTATTGCTAAATAGTAAAGAGTATACCAAGAATATCCTAATTTTATTGTTTGTTACATCCATGGGCAAACAAATATAGGGCTGTCAATTCTTTGGCTATAATTGTCAAGAGACTTAAATATTCATAACCCCAAAATGATCCATAAAAATAGAAAAATTGAAGTAATGTAAAAGGGATGATTTGTCTACTTGAGCATTCAGACCCTAGCAAATATTGCAACATAGAAATGCCAATGAATCATAAAAGTGTCTTAATTTTAAGTTAAAGCAAGCTCAGATGAAAAGTAAAATTCTTCTGTTGAAAGTCCCATCATATACATGACCCAGGGTGAAAAGGACACCATAATAATATTCATGTTGTTTGAAAAAATAAACCTAAATGCCTTAGAAGCAAGTCTTTACTAGTTTAAAAATCAATTTAGAATTTTTCAGTTACCAAAGGTAGCCCTAATTCATGTAATGGTGTACATCATTCCAGTCAAATTACCAGAATATACAATATAAAAAAGAAGTGAAGTATAATTTCCAAAAATTATGAGAATGATGCACCAAAATCCAGTTAATATAAAAGTATTTCTCACTTGGAAGGAGACAGGAAGAGATGGGTGGAACAAGTTTCTCACAGGGGATTTATTATAAAAATCCCTTTATTAGAATTTTTACTCTAATAAAGCTAAGAGCCCCCTCCTCCACTTCACACTTTGGGATTATCATTTCTGCTGAGCACCAATGTAATCCTAATGAGCATGATTTTTCAGTTATCAAGACATCAAGACGTCATCATTCATTCACAGCATAGTATGTCCTACACCTATAAGTTCTTTGTCCTGAAAACTCTTATTAGATAAGGCATCATTAATCTCTGTTCCCAAGTGGATAGGATATATGAGAAATTCAGTGCAAGGCAACTGTGTATTTAATGGTGCCTCAGGGGAAGCAGTCTAAATGGTTCTTTTCTCCATTTGTATTTGTCCACAAGGACAGTGTTGGAACAGGAGTCAAAGTCATGTCTGCATTGTTCAAATGTTACTCTGTGATTTCTACATAAGGGGTATTTGTTGTCCTTAGTAAAAAAAAAAAAGCCATATTCCTTTTAATATAGAGCAGAGTTTCACTAAACAGTCAAGTCAAAGCAAATCAAGTACCTTGGTCTCAAAACCTTCCAGGAGCATTTATATAGAAACAGTATCTTACTATTAACTAGCTCTTTGTTGTATCTTCCAGGAAGCCAGACCAGAAAAAACTGGCATCTCTCACAGCATATTTTTTCCTCCTAAGGTAAACCTAATGATTTCATGTGATAATAAGAAGCTAGATATCAGGTATCAGCATTCTTATAATTTTATTCTATCTCATGTATCACGGGCAAAGCATATACCTAAATCTCAAACTTCTGGCTGCAATTTCCAAGGTCCTTCAATTGTGATTTGTTCATTTATGATCCACAAATTTCACAGCACCTTAGAGAACTCAAAATAATCTGACAGAAAAAAAAATCTATATATAAATTTAGATACAACCCAATAATGTATCATAGAAATAATATCAATGCATTATAAGATTTTTCAACAACAATCAAAGCAAAGCTTCAGGTATTAACTTCTCATGAGGATATCATCTATGTGATTCACTCATGGAGAAAAATTAGCCATAATAAAACCTATGTTTCCTTAAAGAATTAACCTAAACATCTTAGAGACTACTCTTTCTTAGTCTGTAAGTATATTTGTAATTATGTCTCTCTGTAATTATTTAAAGGAATTCAGATTAATTTTTATGTTTGGTAATTATCATTTTACTCATTTTTCATACTTGTTGCTACTGCAGTTTTTGTTTTCAACTCAATTCTGTAAACCATGGATAATTTATCCCTGTGCTAAAAAAGATTTTAGCTTAGCTCTTTGGCTTTTTATTCCACACAGATTAAGTATTTATTATACATTCCTCTGCAGCCCAGAATTTGTAAAACAGCATTGTTCTTATTGGTTTAACTTCAACAAATGTGTTCATCATGTAAGTGGTATTTCTATTTTCTCCAGAACTTCCCTTCATGGGTGAAACATATCATTTAATTTTCCCAGGATAAGAAAAAGTACTGAAGACAGCTCCCCTGTAGATGCTCTTCCCCATCTGCTATGTCACTCTCCCTATTTGTATTTCCCTTGTATGGCTTGAAAATGAGACTATTTTTTTTTTGTATTGATGTCTAATGTGCATAGAACCAACTATTGAACACACCATTCTTTCCTGCAACAGTAGCGCTTTATTATAAGTAAAGTAATCGTATATCCATTGATCTGATTATAGAGTATTTTTCCCCCACTGGACAAGTTTTCTATCTTTTGTCAGTAAACAATCTTAACTGCCATAATCTTATAAAAACCTTTAAAATTTTGTCATTTAATTCATGAAATTTTGTTTATTTTCATCAAGATGACTTTGGGATTTTTGGATCTTTGCATTCTATATAATTCTTGAAATTACATTGACAATTTCCAAAAAAACTTAACAGGATTTGGATTTGGATTTGGATTTGGATTTGGAATGGTATTACATTGTATCTTTAAAGTTAAAATGAATTTGGGGAAGGAACTAATATCTATATGTAACCGAAACTGCCAATTTAAATATGTTATATCCCTTCATTTGTAAGATATTACTTACTTTCTTTCAGAGATGTTCTGTAATATTATATGTAGGTCTTTTCCCATGCAACTGATGTTTCTGATATTTCTGAAAGTGTTATATTTGTAAATCTTCATTTTTTAATTGGTATTTCACATAGAAGTGCATATCATTGTAGTTATTTGCTTATTAATAAAATTTGCTAAACTAAGTCCTAAATTTAATTTTTCATGTTCATATTATTTTAGTAGATGATAGATTAGATAGATGTTAGATAGATTGATAGATTATACACACACACTATTTTATTGTCTATAAATAAAGAAATTTATACCTTTCCATTTCTAATCCTTATACATTGTTTATTCCTTTTTACATTAGGACATCCAGTATAGTGTTGAATGGAAATGGTGACAGAAAATTATTTATTCCCAATCTCAGAGGAAAAGCTGTCAATGTCTTCATTATCAATGATTTTGCAATTTACTTCCTTTGTAAATTATTTTATCTCATTAAATAATTTTGTTCAATTACTAGTTCCCATGAGATTTGTGAGGAATAGCTTTTGTACTTTATAAAATAATTTTTTTCTTTATTTTTGAGATGATCATATGTTCTCCCTCTTTTGTGTTCTATGATGAATTACATTGAATGGCTTTTAATGATTTTTTTAAATAAACTCATTTTAAAATAGTTTTAGATTTAT
Organism: Herpailurus yagouaroundi; assembly: GCF_014898765.1. NCBI lineage: Eukaryota > Metazoa > Chordata > Mammalia > Carnivora > Felidae > Herpailurus > Herpailurus yagouaroundi. The sequence continues at coordinate 24,233,463 of NW_024412416.1, read as the reverse complement.
AAATGAAGGTTGTGAAGATAGTATAAACAGTTCCAAAATATACCATACCTTATTTCATCTAGTATTAACATCTTATATTCGTATAGTATGTTTGTCCTACAACTAATCGATATTGACACATTATTATTAACTAAAGTATATATTTTATTCATATTTATATTGTTTTTACCTGATGTCCTACTGCTGTTTCAAGATCCTATACAAGGTGTCACACTACATTTAGTTTTAATGTCTACTTAGGATCTTCTTGACTGTAACATTTTTTTCAGACTTTCCTTTTTTTTCTTAATTTTTATTTCTTTGTTTGTTTATATTTTTTTAAGTAGACTCCATGCCCAACACAGGGCTTGAACTCATGACCTGGAGATCAAGAGTCACATGCTCTACCGACCAGCCAGCCAGGCACCACAGATTTTACTTGTTTTGATGATCTTCACACTTCTTAGAATTGATCAAGTTTTCTGTAGAGTGTCTCTCAAATGGGCTTTGTTTAATTATTGTCTCATGATAAATACTGGGGTGTGGGTTTTGCGGAGAAAGATCATGAAGGTAAAGTACCATTCTCATCATATCATATCATATCATATCATATCATATCATATCATGTCAAGGGCACATATTATCAAAATGATTTATCACTATTTATTTTAGTCTTTATTACCTGGCTGAAGTAGTGTTTGTCAGGTTTCTCCACTGTGAAGTTACTTTTTCTTCCACCTGCAATTTTCATATTGTATTCTTTGGAAGGAAATCACTATGCAAGCCCACATTTGAGGAGTGAAGATAATGATTATTTTTAATTCTTCTGCACAAGCAAATTGTCTATTCTCCCCAATTTATTTCTTCATTTTTAATATTAGTATCAATTCACAAATATCTATTATTTACTTTGGGTAAAGTAAATAATAAATAAAGTAAAATAAATGCCATTTATTTTGTTCAAATTGTTCTAGCTTTCTTTGACAATAAGAAGCCCTTTTGATTGCTTCCTGTGTCACTCAGACGTGTGTGTGTGTGTGTGTGTGTGTGTGTGTGTGTGTGTTTAGCACTTCTTTACTTTCTGGCACTGTAAGTTGTTCTAGGACATCTTTTATATTTCTTGTCCATTCATAGAATCAGCCATTTATTTTTAAGAATACCTGGTTTGTTTTATGGGAGATTGGTATTAGAAACCAAGATCTGTGTTTTTGATGTGCCTTTTATTACTGAATTGCCATTTCTTTCTCAACTAACAGAGAAAGGAAATATGTATATGTACAATAACTGCATATATAAATATTTATATGGGTAGTCATATACACACACAAATATGAGTTATTCTGAGTTAAACATGACTTATACTGATGTTTCTACCTCAAATCCATTATCACATGAATTATTCTAAGCTCTCCTTGGTTATCTGTAACCTTCTACCCCAGTGAGAAAAGACACCATCTGCCAAACATTTACTTAATTGTTCACTTCCAGTGTGTGTATACAATGCTTTCAAAGTTGTTAACCTAAACAACCATGAGAAACAACTTTATCAAATACAGTGTTAATGTAAAGTGAGAGACAACTTTAACACACTACTATGTACAGTCACTTTGCCTTTAGTCTTAGATTCCATTGAGTCCCCTAGTTACTTAAATCAGCAGTTACTTTTCCTTCCAAACCCATCAAGCGAGGTTGTTTTATACATTGATAATGCAGTATGTTACCTTCTTTTTTTACATTCTGTATTTATCTTAGGATCCCCTAACCACTTTTTAATTTGCATATATTAAAGTTCACTGTTAGTGCTGTAAACTTCTATGGGTTTTGACAAATGCATAGGGATACACACACACACACACACACACACACACACACACATATATATATGCCACTACACCATACAGAATAGATTCACTGTTTCCTATCTATTCAGGTTTTAACCTCCCACTGCCAACCATGTATATGATTACCGTAACTTTGGTTTTGCTTTTTTTGGAATGTTATATAAATGAGAGCACACTATGTATCCTTTTCCAAATGGCTTCTTTACCTAGAAAAATGCATTTAAGATTCATCTGTGTCTTTTTGTAGTTGTTGATATTCCACAGTGTTTTTTTATCCATTCACCTATGAAGTATCTCTTAGTTACTTCTAGTTTTGGGCAATTACAAATAAAGCTTTTCTAAATATGCATGTGGCAGTTTCTGTGTGAATATGTTTTCAACTCATTTGGGTAAATACCTAGGAGCACAGTGGCTGGTTGTTTGGTCAAACATTTGGCATTCTAAGAACTTCCACACTGTCTTCCAATGTGGGTGTCCCATTTTTTATTCTCATAACCAATGAATGATTGTTTCTGTTGCTTGCATCCTCACCAATGATTTACACCATCAGTTGTGTGGATTTTAGCCATTTTTTTTCAGGTGTGTAATGTGTTTTTTTGTTGTTGTTTAATTGGCATCTCCCTAATGATAAATAATGTAGAGCACTTTTCCATATTGTTACCTCCCATCTGTATATTTCTGTGGTGAAGTGTTTATTTATATCTTTTGTCCATTTAAAATTTTTTTTTCAATATTTATTTTTTTTTGGGACAGAGAGACAGAGCATGAACGGGGGAGGGGCAGAGAGAGAGGGAGACACAGAATCGGAAACAGGCTCCAGGTTCTGAGCCATCAGCCCAGAGCCTGATGCGGGGCTCGAACTCACGGACCGCGAGATCGTGACCTGGCTGAAGTCGGACGCTTAACCGACTGCGCCACCCAGGCGCCCCTCTTTTGTCCATTTTAAAATAAATTGTTTATTTTCTTATTGCTGAGTTGTAAGAGTTATTTATATATTTGGATGAAAGATCTTTATCAGATATGTGTTTTGAAAACATTTTGTCACAAATCTGTGTCCTGTCCTTTCATTAACAATGTATTTTGCCAAAGCAGAGATTTTAATTTTAATACATCCAACTTCTTTTTTTTTTATCCATCCTTTGTTTTTTTGGTGTTATAGCTAAAAACTCATCACAAAGCCCAAGTTTACATAGATTTTTCTCATTTTTTTTCCTAGAGGTTTTATAGTTTTGGGTTTACATTTATTTCTATAGCTTATTTTGAGTTAACTTTTGTGAAACATTTAAGGTCTGTGTCTAGGTCCCCTTTTCATATATAGATATCCCCTTGTTCTAGCATCATTTATTAAAAGACTATTCTTTATTCATGGAATTAGTTTTGTTCTCCTGCCAAAGATCAGCTAGCTATATTTGTGTGGATCTATTTCTGGGGTTTCTGTTCTGTACTATTAATTGATGTGTTTATTCATTTCTCAATACCATGTTGTCTTGATTATTGTAGATTTATAGTAAAAGTCTTGAAATAAGGTAGTATGAATCCTACAAATTTGTTCTTTATATTGTGTTCGTTAACCGTTGGAACCCTCAGATTCCTTGGAATTTCCTGTACAATCATGTTATCATTAAATACAGTTTTCTTTATCACATTTTAAATCTGTATGTCTCTTCACCCCTTTTCCTGTCTTATTGCACCAGATAAGACTTCCAGTATGATGTGGGATAGGAGTGTTGCAAAAGGATATCCTTGCCTTTTCCCTGAAATTAGCATAAAGTCTCTCACTGGTAGATCTTATGGTAGTTATAGAGTGTTTAGATTTCTTTTATCAAATTTAGAAAGTTTTCTTGTATTATTAGTTTTATTAAAGTTTTATTATGAATGAGTGTTGGATTTTATCAAATGTTTTTACAATATCTACTTAAATAATCATATGATTTTTCTTTGATAGACTTTTGATGTGATGGATTACATTGATTGACTTTTGAATGTTAGAAAAGCCTTGCATACTTGCAAGAAATTCCACTTGGTTGTATAATTTTTTTCCCTATACATTGTTGGGTTTGATTTGCTAATATTTTGTTGGTGATTGTTATATAAATACTCATGACAGATATTGGTCTATAGGTTTCCTTTCTTGTAATGTCTTTATCTGATTATGGAATTAGGGTAATAATTGTTTCATTTGATGAGTTAGCAAGTGTTCCTTCTCTTTAAATATTTTGGAAGTAATGGTGGAGAATTGGTATTATTTCTTCTTTTAATGTTTTGTAAATTTCACCAGGAAAAGTATCTGGGCTTGATGCATTTCTTTTGGAAGTTTATTACGTGTTAATTCAATTTCTTTAATTCATTTAGGGCTATTCAAGATATGCATTTTGCCTTGTGTGAATTTTGGTAGTTTTTGTCTTTCAAGAAATTGGTCTATTTTATCTAATTTTTCCAATTTGTGGGGCATAGGGCTGTTCTTAGCATTTTGTAATTATCTTTTTAATATCCATGGAATCAGAACTGATAATTCTTATTTCTGATACTGGTTATTAGTGTTCTTGTTCTCTCTCTCTCTCTCAGTCTCTCTCTCTGTCTCCTTATTTCTTCTCCCTTTGCTTAGTCTGGTTAGGTATTTAGCAATATTATTGATATTTTAAAAGAACTAGCTCTTCTCTTAAAAATGGAGAACAGGGGCGCCTGGGTGGCGCAATCGGTTAAGCGTCCGACTTCAGCCAGGTCATGATCTCACGGTCTGTGAGTTCGAGCCCCGCGTCAGGCTCTGGGCTGAGGGCTCAGAGCCTGGAGCCTGTTTCTGATTCTGTGTCTCCCTCTCTCTCTGCCCCTCCCCCGTTCATGCTCTGTCTCTCTCTGTCCCAAAAATAAATAAACGTTGAAAAAAAATTAAAAAAAAAATGGAGAACAAACAGAGGGTTACTGGAGGGGTTGTGGGAGGGGGTATGGGCTAAATGGATAAGGGGCGTTAAGGAATCTACTCCTGAAATCATTGTTGCACTATATGCTAACTAGGATGTAAATTTAAAAAAGAAAATAAATAAAAATAAATAAATAAAAGAACTAGCTCTTGTTTTTATTCATTTTCTCTATTGTTTTCCTGTTCTTAATTTGACCTATATTTTAATTTTTATTATTTATTTTCATCTATTTGTTTTAGGCTTAAAGTGTTATTTCCTTATTTGTAAGGTAGAAAATTAGATTATGGATTTTAGATTTTTCTACTTTTCTAATGCATTAATTTAATGTTATTTTTTTCCCAAATGCATTGATGTAGATACATCCTACAAACCATGATAAGTGGTATTTTCATTTGGATTTAGTTCAAAATACTTAAAAAATTTTTTTCTAATGGCTTTTCCTCTGATATACCTGTTGCATAGGAAGTGTACTGTTTAATTCAAATATGTAGGAATTTTCCAGCTATACATTTCTTTATCAATTTTTAATTTTAATCCATTATTGCCAAAGAACTTACTTTGTATTTTTAATATTTTAAATTTGCTAAAGTCTGTTTTATTGCATATAACATGATATTTTTTGGTGAATGTTTTATATGAGCTTTAGAAGAATGTGTATTCTCATTGATATATGGAGTAATCTGCCGGTTGACAAATAATTGATAGTGATATTTATATCGCCTATATCCCAAATGCTTTTTTTGCCTATTTAATCAATTATTGCCAGGCAGATGTTGAAGTCTCCAAATTTAATAATGAATTGCCTGCTTTTCCTTTTAGTTCTTTCAATTTTTACCTCATGTATCTTGACATGATGTTTTGAGGCATACACTTTTATGATTGCTATGTCTTCTTTAATGATTGGTCTTTTATCATTATGTAATGCCATCCTTCATGCCTGATCATCTTCCTTGTTCTGAGGTTTTCTTTGTCTGAAATCAATATAGTTTCTCAAGTTAGCTTTTGATCAGTGTTATCATGGTATATCTTTCTGAATCCCTTTACATTCATCCTATCTAAATTTTTAATTTTAAAGTAGGTTTCTTGTTGAATGGGTATTGAATTTCTATATTGTACAACTGAAACTAATATTACAGTGTATGTTATTTAACTGGAATTTAAATAAAAACTAAACCTGTTGGGATGAGCACTGGGTGTGGTATGGAAACCAATTTGACAGTAAATTTCATATTAAAAAAAGAAAATAAAGCAAGAAACAATCTTCAAAAAAAACAAATATAAACTAAAACCAAGGTAATAACCTTATCTCAAAGGAAAAAAAAATAGGTTTCTTGTAAGCAACAGTTAGTTGAGTCTTGTTTTTCTTAATCCATTCTGACAACTTTTGTCTTTATTTTTAAATTATATATATATACACACATATATACATATACACACATGTATATATATGTGTGTGTGTATATATATGTGTGTATATATATATGTGTATATATATATATATATATATATATGTATATTTGAGAGAGAGAGAGAGCATGCAAGCAGGGGAAAGGGGCACACAGACAGAGAGAGAGAGAATCTTAAGTAGTGTGGGTCCACACCCAACATGGAGCCCAACATGTGGCTCAACTCCATGACTGTGGGATCATGACCTGAGACAAAATCAAGTCGGACGCTCAACCAACTGAACCACTTAGGCACCCTATCTGCCTTTTAATTCAAGATATTCATAGTGATACTTTGACTTCTTCTTTGCCAATTTGGATGCCTTTTATTTCATTTTGTTGTCTGATTGCTGAGATTAAGACTTCCAGTACTATATTAACGAGTAATGATGTGAGTGGACATCCCTGTTTAGTTCTTGATCATAGGGGAAAGGCTCTCAGTCTTTCCCCATTGAAAATAATATTAGCCATGAGTCTTTAGTATATGGCCTTTATGATGTTGAGGTATGTTCCATCTATCTGTACTGTGTTGAGGGTTTTTATCAAGAATTGGATGCTGTGTTTTTTCAAATTCTTTTTCTGCATCTATTGAGAGTAACATTGTTCTTATCTTTTTTTTAGTAATGTGGTGTATCAAGTTGATTGATTTGTGAATATTTTAAAATATTTATTTATTTTCGAGAGAGAGAGAGATGGAAAGGGAAAACATTAGTGGTGGAGCATCAGAGAGGGGGACAGAGGATCTAAAGCAGGCTTTGCACTGACAGCAAAGAGCCCAAAGCAGGGCTTGAACTCATGAACTGTAGAATCATGACTTAAGCCAAAGTCAGACACTTAACTGACTGAGCCACCCAGATGCCCCAATTTGTGAATATTGAACCAACCCAGGAATAAACCCTGCTCTAAAATAATTATTGTTATAGTTGGATTAATATTTTCTATGTTTACGACTTTTTTAGTCATTTATTTTTTTTACTGCCTTCTCTGCTTTTAGTTGATCCTTTTATAAGATTATATTTTATCTTCTCTCTTAGCATATCAATTATTTTTTTTCTTTTTGATTTTTTCCACTGGTGTTCCTAGAATTCACAATGTACATTTTCAACTAATCCAAACTCACTTTCAAATTACACCATACCACTTCATATGAAGTGCAGGTGCCTTATATCAGATGATTCTCAACTTATCCATCTCATCTCTTATGATATTGCTATAATTTACTTTATTATCCATATGGCATAATCACCCAATATATTAATATTATTACCTTGGAAACATTTAATTATTTAAGAATGATGAAATAATAATTTCATTTTATCTCCTTTATTCCTTCTCTGATGGTCTTTTCTTCATGAAGACTCACATTTCTAACCTGTAGAATTTTTATTTTGCCTGAAGAACTTATTTTTATTTAATTTCTTGTAGGGCAAGTCTGTTGGCAAGAATTCCCTCATTTTTGGCATATCTGAGAGTATTTATTTCTCCTTTACTTTTGAAAGATAATTTCGCTAATAAAGAGTTCTAGAGAGATTATTTTTCCTGCAACACTTCAAACATTTCACTTCTCTTCTTACTTTCATGATTTCTGATGGGAAGTCCACTATAATTTACAGTAACTCTGTACAGATAAGCATTGTGGATTTTTCCTAGCTCTATTCATGATTTTCCTTTGACTTTGTGTTCCTACAGTTGAATATTATATTCCCAGGTTTTATTGTTGTTGTTGTTTTCATTTTTTCTCTTCTTTTTATTTTATGAGCTCCCTGCATCTGTAGTCTGAATGATCTATTGGTCATTCATTTTGGAACACCCTTAACCATTATTAATTCAAAAAATCTTTCTGCTCTGTACTTTCTCAGTTCATTCTAGCATTCTAGTTATGTCTGTTACACTTTTGTTCAACAGCTCTTGGATGTTATGATCTGGCTTTCCATTATTTTCTTCTCTTTGCATTGCATTTTGTTAAATTTCTATTAATTATTATTCAAGCCCACTGATTTTTTCTTCTACAGTGTTGATTCTAGTGATGGGCCTGTTAAAGCATTCTTTATTTAGGTTACAGTGGTTTTGAATTTATTTATTTATTTATTTAAATAAATATTATTTATTTATTTATTTTTGAGAGGCACAGAGAGACAGCATGAGCTGGGGAGGGCCAGAGAGAGAGGGAGACACAGAATCAGAAGCAGACTCCAGGCTCCAGTCTCCGAGCTGACTCGAACTCATGAACAGCAAGATCATGACCTAAGCCGAAGTTGGGCACTTAACCAACTGAGCCACTCCTAGATTACAGTTATTTTGATCTCAAGTATTTACTTTTGGTTCTTATAGTTTTCATCTCTCTGCTTACATAACTTATCTGTTCTTCTATTTTGTCTTCTTTTTCCGTAAGAGCCCTTAACATATTAATCATAGTTATTTTAGGTTCCTTATTTGATAAATCCAACATATGTGCCCTGAGTCTGGTTCCACTAATTGCTTTGTCTCTGCAGACTGTTTTCTCCCCTCATCACATGGAATGAGTTGTATTTTTGTTGTTGTTGCTTCTTGTTTTTGAGCTGTATCTGGTATCAGGGATTGAGATAAATAGCCCTTTAGTGTGATATTTATTGTAATCTGACTAGGAGTTTTTCTGTTTAATGATTGCTGTTGGTAGAGGTATCAATAATGTCAAACTCCTTTAGTGTGTTCTTTCTCTCTCTCTTTCATTCTGGGCTCCTCTGCTTTTTCTGAGAGACTTATTTTTCAGTTTTTTCAACTGTAATCCACTGTTATTATCCTGAAAACTGTGGGGTGGTAAACTGTGGGGGAATTTAGTAATCCAAAACTTTTTGAATAAGTCTGTTTTTGTGCAGCTGTGTGTTTTGGTTGTGGCCTTCATGAGTATTTCTCCAGTATCATATCATCATATCTGTTTTTCTTCTTGTCTTCTGTTTTCCCTGACTCTAGTGTCCCCATCCATTTCCTCAAAGCACTAACCTCTGTTGACTTGTGTATTTGTGTGTGTGTGCATTTCTGATTGGTAAGATAGGATGGCTAGAATAAGATGGAGTGAGAGGAATACCCTTCCCTCAACTGGGATAAGAGTTTTCCCAAGTCTTTCTCCTGGATATTAGACTTTTGTTGTGGAAAATTCTCTGGGTATATGTCACAATAATTACTCTTCTCTTCATCCCAGAGTCATTAAGGGGTCTTTATCAAATCTTTACCATTGTAAATTTGTGGGGTTCTTGTAGGTAAAGTCCCCAGAAGTGTGGAAATTCCCAAAAGTCTTTCCTTTTAATTCTAGTCCACACTCAGTCCACCTACTTATCTAAATTGCCATTTAAGTTTTCTTATCAATTTGTGGCTTCCATTTTGACAAAGAATATCTCACCTATATCTCAGTGGGTGACTGTATCTCCAAATTTTGGGGTGTTGGTTTTCCCTGCAGCCTCAGATCTCTGATGGATCCAAGGGAAGTACTGGTTTTCAGTTTGTTCACCTTTAACTGGTTGCAAGGACAGAAATGGTGGCTTACAGCTCTTCACATGTTAGAATTGAAACCAGAAGTCTTGAATAATTTTTTTTAACATTAAGGAAATATTTCATTACTTAAGTAAACCCAAAATGGCTCTGATGCATTTAAAAATATTTTATTTAATTAATGTGTAATATTATTGCATTTAAGATGTTTGCTTCTGTATTCATAGTAGCCATATTCTATAAATTTAATTTTAACAGTGTTATTTTCTGGTTTGGTTACTAGAATTAAGCTAGTCTGAGAAAATGATAGTTAATATAGTTTTTCTTGGGGAGCCTGAGTGGCTCAGTCGGTTGAGCATCAGACTTTGGCTCAGGTCATGATCTCACAGTTTATGAGTTCCAGCTCCATCTCAGGCTCTGTGTTGACAGTTCAAAGCCTAGAGCCTGCTTCGAATTCTGTTTCTTCCTCTCAATTTTCCCCTCCCCTGCTGGCTCTCTCTCTTTCTCCCCCTCAAAAATAAATAAAAATATTTTTTAAAAGTAAAAAACATAATATAGTTTTTCTTAAATACTTATAAAAATTCCCTAGAGTATTTAGGTCTGGAATATTCTTATTTGGAAAGATGTCTTTGTCTTTAACAGATATAAAATAATCTATATTTTCCATTTTTTAAAGTTTTTATTTAAATTCTGGTTGGTTAACATATAATATTAGGTTCAGGTGTATAATTTAAAGACTCAACACTTACATACAACACCTGGTGCTCATCACAACAAATGCACTCCTTAATAACCATCACCTATTTAATCCACCCCACACCCACCTCCTCTCTGGTAATCATCAAATGGTTCTCTTCCATTTCATTTTGTGATTTTTTCACTAGTTGTATTTAATTCCCCCCACTTTATTAATGATTTTTAAATAACTGTGAAAAAATCCTCTTCAAATTTTCTTTATGTTTTAAAATTTTTAAGTTAGGAGATTTTCCAATAATCTACAAAGACAAATAGATCATCGAGATGACTATGAACATTGTTCTGTGTTTTTTACATTTTACCAGGTTTTGATAGTGAGATGAAAATGCTACCCTTGACTAAAAGACATTATACATACGTACAAAATTATCAGCAAATTCTGCTATCACCCAAAAAACAAGATTTCCCAGTACTCAGGAAGCTACTAAAAAGGTCAAAACTTGTTTTAGAAAAATCCCACCGCAATCAGCAACTACTTTAACTGACCTACTATATAATTGTTTCAATTATCTCCATTTGCCTTCGATGAAATAAAACCAATTCAATCAGCTCCATCCTTATCTTACCTAACCAAAATACTGCTTATTATAAATTTAACCTAAATTCCACACTTTCTCAGGATTCTATATATTGCTTCTTTCTTCAAGAAGCAAGAAGTTGAAATTTTTCTTGCAGTTTCTCCCTTACCTGATCAATAAGTTGAACTAATTTAGCTCCTGATTTTCAAAGTTGAGTTAATTTTTATTTCTTTTGCAGAGTCAGGAAATTGGGATTCATGCAGGAAAAGTAACAGTCCAAAATCTGTATTCTCAGCATGCTTACACGCTAGTACAAGTAACCAATAAATTAAAAATATTAAATATACTTTATACTAGATGATTAGTGTCCAAAGTTATGGAAAGACATATAAATAAACTTAGGAAATAAATAGAGGATTTAATATGCAAATAAAAACTAGAATGAAAACTTGTGACATTATCAGATCTCCTACACCTCACTAAACATATTGTAAGAGTTTTATAATACAAACAAAATCAGAGATCAAACTACACCCTCCCATTCCAGACAGTTGTAAACACTAAGTACACTGGAAAAATAATTTGTCCTGCATTAGTTGAAAATCTAAAAGAAAAAAATGAAATAGAAAATCTAGGTGCTTAAATCAAGAACTTAATTATCCATTGTATTTTAAAAGTCAAAAGAAACTTTATTATTAAAGTCAAAATAAAACTTTTTTTAAATATTAGAGGATAAATTTACAATTTTTCCAGTTGATATGGGTGCCACAATGTTAATTTTAAAAACCCATTATTACTCTTCTTCCTCAGAAATTACAAATAATTTAGGTGGTAGATTTATCCAATAATCCTCAGCTGTTCCCCATGCCCCAGACTATCAGAAATTACCCTCAGATTTTAAATTGAATTATTTTATTATACTGAAATACCATAACTACTTACTTGATAGGTAGGTGCTTACTGTGAAAATGGAATTGCAAATTAAACACTTTGGATGGTATAAGCTTCAAGACTTTGAAGACTCCCTTCTTCATAAAAAGTCCCTAGATAATTGGCAATTGATTTACTACTACTTTTGTATCTAAATCAATCCCAAAATTACGATCTCCAGGAACTGGGGTGCCTGGGTGGCTCAGTCAGCTGAGCATATGACTTCGGCTCAGGTCATGATCTCACAGTTCATGAGTTCGAGCCCCACATCGGACTCTCTGCCTTCAGCGCAGAGCCTACTTCAGTCCTGTCTCCTTCTCTCTCTGCCCCTTCCCCAGCTCGTGCTTTCTGTCTGTCTCAAAAGTAAATAAAAATATCAAAATAATAAAAAAATAAATAATGAAAAAAGAAGATCTCAAGGAAATACTCAATATTTTTGTGCACAAAAATTTCTAATAATATAAGTAGGGTTATCTGGAATAAACACAGTAAGGTTTAGATTTATCTATATAAACTGCTACCCAAACTTGCAAAACATCATCTATAACCTGGAACTAAAAGGGACTAAAAACAAAAGCCAAAAACTTGTACCAGTTCTTATAATACTTTTACTCTCCAATTTCAAAAACCCATTAAGTGGATACATTGTTCCAGACCTCATAGCCATGTGCAAAAATAGTCATTTCCTGTTTCCCTACATCACACCAAAATACCATTTTATTTTCAGTGACTCCTTGAGGCTGTACACGCTATAGTGGTAGATTTGTGTTCTACTTTTTTTGTTAGTTTCCCTTTGGATCAAAATAGTCTATACTTGTTTGTAAATCCAGGAAAATCAGTATATTTGTACTCAAAGGAAAATCTTCCCAGATGGCAGAAGTCATTGCACTCCACAAATCTGGTCAGAGATAAGAATGTGATTATACACAATGATGTTAAGTATACTTTGACTATAGTCCACGGTTTTGGAATGCTTTGTAAATAAACACTGTTTTTCTCTCAGGAGAAGATTCAATGAAGAATAGTCAGCAAATCTACAATAGCCAAATTATGGAAAGATCCCAAATGTCTATCAACTGATGAATGGATAAAATGAATGGTATACATACACACACACACACACACACACAATGGAATACTACTCAGCGATAAAAAAAAATGAAATCTTGACATTGGCAGCAATGTGAATGGAACTAAAGTGTATTATACAAAGTAAAATAATTCAGAAAGTCAAATATCATGATTTCACTCATATATAATTTAAAAAACACAACAGATGAACATAGGGGAAACGAAGGAAAAATAAAAACAGGGAGGGAGGGAAACCATAATAGACTCTTGAGAACAAATTAGGAGTTGCTAGAGGGGAGCTGAGTGAGGAGATGGGCTAAATCGTTGATGGGAATTAATGAAGGCACTTGTTGGGATGATCACTGGGTGTTTATGTAAGTGATGAATCACTGGGTTCTACTCCTGAAACCAATACTACACTGTATGTTAACTAACTTTAATTTAAATAAATAAATTTTAAAAAAGAATGGTCAGCAAAATAACCTTTTAATCCTCTGAAAGTTTCTGAAGAATTGGCTATAATAAAAAGGAAAAATTCATAAAAAGGGATACCATGAAAGCTAAAAAAAAAAAAATGCCCCACCAGGTACTAAGACCCATTCCTCATTATTAAATATTTTGAGGGGCTCAAACGGGTTATTATAGAATACCATACATTGGTTCAAGTGTCAGTAAAGAGTTACCAGAGGTAAATTACATGAGAATAACCTCTGATGCTTAGTAGTGCCAGAGGACTTCAAATGGAAAATTGCTAAAATTTAATATAAACTTATTCCCCATAGCAAGGACAAGTTGGCTATTGTGCTTGGTCAACATTGGTGGATAAAATGTACTAAAATTACTAAAAGTGTGTGTGGTGTATGTCTCATGTGTCATTATTTATAAAACTGTAGAGGTGAGACATGGGCAAGAGCTAAATACTCCGGGTTGTTTGAACACTTGCAGATTTCATAAATACCTTCTGCAATGCATTTTGATTATATGTTGTAATTGTCTGATTCTTTGGGGGGGGGTGGATTAAAACCTTGTTGGAGACTTCTAGATTTGCTAGTAGCAATATATTACACTGGATTTTGTGTTCCCCAAATATCCCTATAATAGTGGGCACAAGCACAACCATTTTACTGAGACTATTACTAGAGAGTTCTGTACAGCTCTACCAGTCATATAGTAACCTTATTGTCCATACCACTCAAATCTTCATGAAACGTAGAATAAACAGAAGTCTTAAGCTCATATTCACAAAATTCTCAGAGACTCTCAAACTCCCATTGTCTAAGATTTGCTTAAATGGCAATAAATGTAACTTCTGGACTTCATTGAAGTTTTCCTTTTCAGTTAATAACAGGACAACCTATGAGTCTTGGAATACTACCTCTGCTTCTAGACTCTGCACTATTCTAAGTAATCTTGGCCATATATCGCAGGCAACTTAGTCAACCATCCAGTTGTAATTATAAAACTTTCTACAAATTTGTGAACAAGCAATGTGGACGAAGCTCTTGGTGTTATGACAACTTTATTAGAATTCTCAGAGACCAGCTTACTAAAGTATCTGTTTTGACTCAGTGGCAATAGCCACAGTAACTAAAATAGTGAAAACTGCTGGCTTGATTTTAGATTAGGACCTCCTATAAAACCATGAGGTACAAATAGCCCTTCCTCAATATTCTCCTAAACAACGATTAAATTTTAAAGATCTGGTTTAAAACTTGGGAGAAAAAAAGCCTTCAAACTCCGAAAGGACCAATTAGGCATGGTTAAAACTAGTTCAGAAGTAAAATTTCATCAGGCTGTTACTTAGATCAATGTCTCTCATTCAAAGAGGGATACACCATCTTAAATCATTGCTGGAGGCTTCAAGCTGAGAAATCTTAGGAAGTAGATGGTCTTTGGAGGAAAATGACTTTTACCTAAGACCTTGAAATTGAGATGATTGTATGAAATGTAGACAGTTTCCACTCAAGACCCACAGAACAGTATTATAAATTGACATGTTTTAATCTGCATTCTTTCATTCTTTTCTTATTTATTTTCAGGTTACATTTAACTATGTTACTTATAAAACATTTGTTATTTATATTTTATTTATTTTGCATTTTAGTTACTTTTTAGTATAAGTCTAATGATTTATGATTTATGTATGAAGTGGTTAATGCATGCAATAAATTGACTGTTGGGTTTGTACACATTTTCCTTTGTGAGACACCTAATTTCTCTTTTTTCCAATTCCCGAAAATAAATCAGTAACTGAGGCTTAACAAATATATGGCAAGGCAAACACAACAACATGATAGACAGAAATTTAAAAATGCCTATCCTATACCTGGAAAATAAGTTTCTTGTGTCTACCTAAAAGTACTGGATGATCTCTGGTGGAAGTCAGTTTTTGTAACTAAACTTTCACAGAACTAGAACTTGCATGAGAAGTTGAGAGCAGATAGTATTTATATGGAGGTATCTAAATTTCTCAGATCTTATAAGATCCACTGCAATTTCTTTTGTTTTAGATCTACAAATGGTATTGATAAGATAAAATTTATTGTCTGGCACTAAACTATTCTTGACAAATAATACTGAAACATTACAGCTTTACAATCCATAGAAATATTTTGGTTTTAAACAGATCATTGGGTAACTCTGAAAGACTTATACTGGATTAGTGAAACAAAAGTCTTCTGGGCTATGTCCTCTACTCTAGCATATGTGCTGCTTAAGTGAGCACATATGTCCTGTACTCTGCACTGGAGCTTGTTACCTTGGTAAATTAAAGTCTTCCTTCAGGGGTGCTTGGGTGGCTCCGTTGGTTAAATGACACTGGATTTTGACTTAGGTCATGATTTCACAGTTGTGAGATCAAGTCCTGCATTAGGCTCTTCGCTGACAGCAAGGAACCTGCCTGGGATTCTCTCTCTCTCTCTGCCTTTCTCCCACGTGCCTTCTCTTTCCCTCTCCTTTTCTATAAATAAATAAATAAATAAAAAGTTTTTTAAAAGTCTGCCTTCATTATAGTCTCTGACATCACCAAAGTTCTATTTTGCACAATTAATTTCTCTTTTAAGGAGAAGAGAGCCTTATATAACTTAATTCTAGAGAAGGAAAAATTAGTCCTTAATGTGAGATCTGAAGACCTACCATTCAAGGGGAATTCTGTTTTTTCTTTTCTCATTAAGCCCCTCCATCCCTGCACCCCAAATGAAAGACCCACCTTCAGTGAACCTTCAAAATGTGCATTCTTTTTTGATATACTGTTGGGACTCTGCCAAGGTGGACTTTCTCTTGCTATCAAAAGACAGCATTGTACTTTTGATGATATTTTTCAGGAGCCAGCATTTGAAATACATAACATAAATAATTATTTTTAAATGTATGTTTCCAGAGTCACAAGTAATATTTATTGAACACATAATGCACCAGATACTGTTCTAAAATAAATCTTTCACCAACAGACCTCATTTAATTTTGGTAATTGTTAACAAATCTCACCTCTCACCACAGAGACAACAAGGAAGAGATGGTAAATGGGATTTTGAATCTAGACAATGCATTCTAGTATCCATTTCCTTAAAAGTATGCATTTGCATCTATTAATACATTTTATTTTCATGATTACAGAGAGTCTTACCCTTTTGCCCATGCTTTTTTCTCCACTGCCTAAAAAAATTTCTGTCTCATACTACAGTATCCACAAATACTTTAGGGTGAATAGATTTAAAACATATTCCATGTTGGTACACTTAGTGATATCTGAGAACACAGATTTGAATCCAGTAGACAAAATTAGACTAATACGTATGCTACTTAGTAATTATCTTGTTTTTCTTATGTTTGTAATGAAGAAAACATTTAGGTTCATGCTAAAATTTATATGGCAGAATTACACAAATCAGCAACCACAAGTACTAGAATAGACTTGCTACCATAAAGTTGTCGTTGATGATAATGATGATGATGATGATATTATTCTTATATCACTTTCACCCCAGTTCTTTTCTTTCCTGTATGATTTGTTAAGTGGTATATTCCCTAACTTTCTTCAGCTTGTTCCTGGTTATTTAGTAACATAAAAAAATCTGTATTATGGTTTTAGTTTTGTTTCTTTTTTTTTTAATGTTGAAAATTGTTCTCTGAGTTTCTGGAGCTTATAAATAAACACTAAGTGTTTAATACATCTTACCCAGAAGTAGAAATTAAAAGGGAAAAGGAAAAGTAGGTAGAGTTTATGAGGGAGTAAAATCATATTATTATTCTAATGGGAATTCTTCTCAAATGTTGGAGGTAAGCTTATCTGCCACTAGGTCAAACTATGTTCCAGATCAACTTTTTTGATCTCTAAATATTGGAGTTTTTCTTTAATTAGATGAATTTAAGCCCTGGGTGTGTGTGTGTGTGTGTGTGTGTGTGTAGATAGATAGATGATAGTGGATGATAGATGCATATTAGAAAGATGACAGATGGGGAAAAGTATGTGGCTGGTACAGGACCTCAACAAATGGTAATAATAGGATAGTATTATCACATTTACCTCTGCATCTATTTGCTTATTCAATATAGAATATAAACCAAACAATAATCAAATTAATAATAATTAAACAATAGCAAAAATAAAATAATTGCGTCAGTTTAAGCGCACATAGTATTATGTTTTCAACTTTCTTCACTTATAATTGGTTAAAAAAAGATCCATTTTTGGCTTAAAAATCAAGTCTCATCATGATTTTAGCTATGGTCTCTCTCCTGATACAACTCTTTCTTTCATAAAGATAATAAATATGAGAAACTTCAAGCAGAAGGTAGGCAAAAAATTATTTTGCCCATTTATTCAATCATTTATATATTTTTGGTGATTAATTGAACAGACAAACATTGCTGTAGCGTCTCTTCTATGTCTGGTCTTGTACCAGACACAGGAAGAATACAACTCTTTCTCTGGCTGCTTCCATGGAGTTTAGAATAGTGTTGATAGCCAATATGAAGCTGTTGATGCCCTTTTACTCTATACATCACTTGCATCTCTGATACTCACTCCAGGTAAGTTTTTTTATTCTATCTTTTGAACTTACACTTTTATGCATACTCACTAAAACACTAAAGAATGGAATATATATATATATAGCAATTGCACATTTATGAATTTATATACAGCTTTTTATTTGTATGTATAATATATTACTGAATATATATTATATTATAAATAATTATATATATATATAATTATGTGTATGCAATTGCCCATTCCTTCAATTATTCAATAATAAATCATCCAAAGTACTGAAGTTGCATTTATTAAGAACATATCATGATCACAAAATATGGGAAGCACTTAGAATGAAAAAAGAATATAAAGGAAGCTTATAGATTACCTAGATGATAAAAATGTTGACAGTAATTTAAATTAAAAAATGACAACTGGGTGAAATTACAAACAGCTCTAAAAATAATGATTTGAATTTTTCCTGAAGTTTTATTTAGAGGATATATTTCTAATTTTTTAAAAAAGTTTTATTTGCTTATTTTGAGAGAGGGAGCATAAGCAAGGGAGTGGCAGAGACAGAGGGAGAGAGAGAATCCCAAGCAGCATCCATAATGTCAGCCGGAAGCCCAACATAGAGCTCAAACTCATGAAACACGAGACCATGACCTGAGCTGAAATTAAGAGCCACTTAACCGAGTCACCCAGGTTCCCAAATATTTTTTTTAATTTATATCTTTAATTTTGTTAATAATGAATGTAATTTTTCTCCAAACCAGAGTAGAGGAAGGTTAGTCCTTCCCAGAAGAGTGTGGAACATGGTGAAGTGAGTTTCCCATGGTCTCACAACAGATATTGATGTCTTTTACAGAATTTTCAGGAGAGGAACCAGAGACAAAAAATACTCAGCAATACCACTTTTAATTGTATAAATAAAACATTCAATTAATGCCATTTCCCATGTGGCCAACCCAGGACACAAGTAACTCCTTCAAGTTGAAACTTGCTAATGTTGCATTTATATGCCTGCCACTAAAATTTTAAAACCTATACTCTACAATTAGAGAAATGGATGAGGCCCCAATATTTTTCTTTAATTGGTACTGTTTTCATTTATATGTATGAAACCCTTCCATTTGTAGTACAGGCTAATAGAATAGCCTATTTATTTTTAAAAATTTTTTAAATATTTATTTCTCTTTGAGAGAGAAAGAACGTGAGTGGGGGAGGGGTAGAAAGAGAGAGGGAGACACAGAATCTGAAACAGGCTCCAGGCTCTGAGCTGTCAGCACAGAGCCTGACGTGGGGCTCGAACCCAGGAATGGAAAGATCATGACCTAGGCTGAAGTTGAATGCCCAACCGACTGAGCTACCCAAGCACCCCACTAATAACCTATTTCTATATCAGATATGTGGTTTCCTTCTCAAATTCTTTCATTTTAAGTGTTAGAATATGAAATGGTAATTTAATTTTACACGCACAATTCTACAACTGCCTGAAGAGTATCACTGAAGTGGAAAATGGGGAGATATCGGGGCTCACATAATTAAATGCAAAATAATCAAAGGACAGAGTAATAATTTATGTGTCTCATACACATTATTTTCTTCACTCCTCTCATTCAATTGAGGAAGTTCTACCATATTCTAATATCCTATGTCTAACTGAATAGCCTTTCCAGTGGAAAACTGGTAATTATTTTGAAATAATGCCAAGCAGTGCATTAATATAGCTTTTTGGATATTCATGGATTGGGGCCTTAGAGTCTTTATCAAAATATATAATGTTATTAAGGGTATGTTAACTATTCATGACGGTGCTGACATGAATAAATAAGTGTAATTCCAAGTTGCTTTTCTAAATTCAGACAATAGCATACAAATTTCTGGAGAAGCCTTTTCTTTCTACAAAATGTAAGAAGCCTGAGAACCAAATGGTCATGGAGATAGAAAACTTTCAATAGACATATTCTTCCCCAAAAGTGAGATTAGAAATATTTATCAATATCTCCCTATACACGATCCTTTCTTTAATGGAAGGTATACATCACTAGCCTTTAAAACAGTCCACTTAGTAGGTCATTGCCCCAGAAATAAAGTGATGTTTAAATACTATCCTTTATTACCCATTTCTGCACCCTGAGTCCAAGGCAGAAAGAACCACTTTCTCTCTAAAGATGGAGTCATAATTTAAGCACCATCATTGGTAGTGGTGCCTAATGATGTTTCCTATCCCAAGGTGTTCCCTCAATCAAACCACCCATTAGCCTGGAGCTGTAAGGGAATTGTATATACAAATTATAAACCTAAAGCCTAACCACAAAAGAATATCAATTCCTTGATTCATTGATAAAATGAATTTCTAAGTCATTATAGTACACAAAGAAGGAACTCTCTACCACTGTCACTATACATCTTCTAAGCCCACTAGAAAACTAAGTTCTTCCCTCAAGGCAAAACAGGGACATCTAGATTAATTGACCAATTAATTCATTTCAGTTGAAATTCATTGCTGTTGTCCATCAGGCTATAATGAATATTTGGTGGTATGTGGATTTGTTTGATCATGTAAGCTGGTAGTAAATATTAATGTAATGTACATGGTCACAAAGACTTGTATTGAGCACTTGGCACACTAATGGTTGGTGGTGGCACTTATACACTATAGTTGCCTGATCATGTTTACAACTCACTTCCTTTCCTTTTCTGTTAGGGAACATTCTTTTCCAGACTATGAAATACTGCTAGAGAGCTGATAATCATGGGGTGCCATACCTCTGCTGGGGTTATGACCAAACTACGCATAGTCAGTAAATATCTTTCTGAATCAATCTAGGTCCATTCCTCCATTCTTGGACTTCTATATAGTCAAGGGAAGAGAAAAGTTCACATTTTACTATGCTTACAAAGATAACTAAACCTAGAGCTTCAAATTGCTTTTCCAATAAGATAATTAAAAAAAATACTGTAGGATTAAGCAAAGCCAAGAAACATAGAACTAAGAAATGGAAAGAAAGCACAAGGCCAGATTATTCTTTAGATCAAACTCCTGTATTCCTCTGAGACTGAAGATAGACTCAGTATGGTTAGAAAAACTTATGAGCTCCCTTGTCCTTCTTTAAGATATTGGGTTGTATATCTTTCATTAATAACTGAGAGATATGAATGATAAAACAATTATGAGAAAAAGCAAAGTGGTAAAAATATTAAAGCTTAAGAATGATGTTATTTC
Source organism: Herpailurus yagouaroundi (assembly GCF_014898765.1). NCBI lineage: Eukaryota > Metazoa > Chordata > Mammalia > Carnivora > Felidae > Herpailurus > Herpailurus yagouaroundi. The sequence continues at coordinate 24,212,336 of NW_024412416.1, read as the reverse complement.
CAGAGTTCTCCTTGAACAATTTTTACTTAGAACATCATACTGGTAATAGAGAGAGAGAGAGAGAAAGAGATAAAATAGTGATATGAAGGTGGTACCATAGAGCAAGAGGAGACAATCAAATTCCCTTTGATATGTAATTAATTGTTGATCATATGGTATCTAGTGCTGCGAAACAGAATCAGATGAAATAATTTTAATAATTTAACTTTGTGTAATTTAATGTAGTTGTACAAATAACTGAATAAACTTGTACAAATATAATATGTGAGCATGGGATTAAATTTTCTGTTTATGCCAATAAAGAGAAATTAGAGTGTGGACAGCATCAAGGTATAATGATTAGGTCAATAGTTCTTCAGTTAAGATATATATAGATAAAAATATTGCCTCAACTAGTTACTATAATAACTATCATTATTGCTGCCATCCCCAGCATCTGTTCGCAGCAGCATTATGTCCCAAACTTTCTAAGCTGCTTTATTTACATAAAGTAATTTACTATTTAAAAGAGCAAATGGTGGTATGAGTGTCCTCATTATTTAGCCATATATAAAAACATGTATATGGTATCAAATGTATAGTATTGTAATATATATCTTCCGGGATAATTGGAAATCTTTTTTTTAGTTTTTTTAACTTGTATTTATTTTCACTTATTGATTTTATAATTATTATATTACATACACCAATATTCAATTATAAATAGTGATAATGTCGATATCTTTGTTTAGTTTTTTAGTTATTTTTACTTATTCAACTTCTGCCTAGTTATGAGTCACAAAAGATAATTATGTTTTTTTTGTTTTTGTTTTTTTTAAATTTTTTTCAACGTTTATTTATTTGTGGGACAGAGAGAGACAGAGCATGAACGGGGGAGGGGCAGAGAGAGAGGGAGACACAGAATCGGAAACAGGCTCCAGGCTCTGAGCCATCCGCCCAGAGCCCGACGCGGGGCTCGAACTCACGGACCGCGAGATCATGACCTGGCTGAAGTCGGACGCTTAACCGACTGCGCCACCCAGGCGCCCCGATAATTATGTTTTTAAAATTATATTTAATGTCCTTTGTTCTCTAGCGCTTGAAACGTACAAATGTACTCAAAACTTTCTGTAGCATCCTCATGCAAATATTTAATTTAGAAACATCTTTGTGGATTCACTTTTTTTTAAATGAAATTTATTGTGAAATTAGTTTCCATAGAACACCCAGTGCTCATCCCAACAGGTGTTCTCCTCAATCCCCATCACCCACTTTTAAAATGCAAGTTTTATAAACATTTAAAAGCAAAGAATCTACCAGTTTTAAGTGTGCCACAAAAACATTTATCATACTCATTATTACATAAATAAGGAATTTGTAGACATGTGCTATTTCCTTCTTTCAAACAAGGAAGCCTCTATGAAGTTGATCAACTAAAAAATTTGTACAGTGAAGGAAACAATGAACAAACTAAAATGTAGCCTATGGAATGGGAGAAAATATTCGCAAATGACATGCCTGATAAAGGGTTAGTATTCAAAATCTATAAAGAACTTATCAAACTCAACACCCCAAAACCAAACAACCCAGTTAAGAAACAGACTGAAGACATGAATAGACATTTTCCATAGAAGCCATCCAGATGGCTAACAGAGACATAAAAAGATGCTCAGCGTCACTCATCATCAGGAAAACACAAATAAAAACCACAATGAGATACGACCTCACATGATTCAGAATGACTAAAATTAACAACACAGGAAAAAAATAACTGGTGTTGGAGAGGATAGAGAGAAAGAGGAGTCCTATTGCCCTGTTGGTGGGAAGCAAACAAGTGCAGTTACTCTGAAAAACAGTATGGAGGTTCCTCAAAAAAAAAAAAAAAAACCTAAAACTAGAACTACCCTATGATCCAGAAATTGCACAGTTAGGTGTTTACCCCAAAGATACAAAAATACAGAGTCAAAGGGATACATGAACCACAATGTTTATAGCAGAATTATCAATGATAGCCAAACTATAGAGAGAGCCGAAATATCCATGGACTGATGAATGGATAGAGAGGTTGTATATATATATATATACAATGGAATATTAACCCTCACAAAGAATGAAACCTTGCCATTTGCAATGATGTGGATGGAGGTAGAATGTATAATGCTAAGCAAAATAAGTCAATTAGAGAAAGACAAATACAATATGACTTCACTCGTATATGGAATTTAAGAAACAAAACAGATGAATATATGTGAAAGGGGGACATAAAAGAAAATAGAGGGAAACAAATCACATGTGATTAACAATAGAGAACAAACTGAATGTTGATGGAAGGTTGTGGGTGGGGAATGGGTTAGGTGGGTGATGGTTATTAAGGAGGGCATTTGTTGTGATGAGCACTGGGTATTGTATATAAGTGATGAGTCACTGAATTCTACATATGAAACCAATATTGCACTGTATTTTAAGTAAATGAAATTTAAATTAAAAAATAAAATAATAAAAAAGGAGCAAACAAACATTGTTTCACCATATAATTTAAAGGCATGTAAGCAGCCTAATCAAAACACACAAGCAACATATTTTCTTTTTTATTTTTCAACGTTTATTCATTTCTGAGAGAGAGAGACAGAACGTGAGCAAGGGAGGAGCAGGGAGAGAGGTTAGACACAGAATCTGAAGCAGACTAGGCTCTGAGCTATCAGCACAAAGACCAATGTGGGGCCTAAGCCCACAAACCCTGAGATCATGACCTGATCTGAAGTCGGATGCTTAACTGACTGAGCCACCCAGGTGCCCCAAGGAACCTATTTTTTAAATGAATAGAATGGAGGAAACGTAAGTTATATAAAAATAATCAAAGTGAAATGAAATATCACAAACCACTTAAAAATAATTATAAAATGGCAAATGCAAATAAAAATAATATCCCCTATTACATAAGAATAATAAGTTATTTAAAAATCATATTAAATAAAAACACAAAAAATGTTTTATTAAAAAAAGACAAGTCTGAGACTAACAGGATATTTAAACAGAAAAATAAGATACTCTTGATAAACGGTATAATCAAGAGTTGCCATCTTGTGTCCCTGTAGGTGTGTACCTAATCTCAGCTAGTCTGCCGGTGACACACTGAGCATCAATCCTAGCCCCTTCCTCAGTTCCATTTCCACTCCAAGATGAAAGAAACTATCATGAACCAAGAGAAACTCCCCAAACTACAAGCACAAGTGTGCATTGGTGGGAAGGGAACTGCTCCCCCAAAGAAGAAGGTGGTTTGTAGAACAGCTACGGCAGATGATAAAAAAAACTGCAGTTCTTCTTACCTTTGTTAAGGTTAATTCATTATGTTCACAACCTAAGGATCCACTTTAACAACCCTAAAGTTCAGGCATTCTTGACAGCAAACACTTTCACCAATACATGCCATACTGAGACAAAGCAGCTGACAGAAAAACTACCCAGTATCTTAAGCCAACTTGATGCACACATTCTGTCTAGTTTAAGAAGACTGGATGAAACTCTACTCAAAAAAAATCCATGGATGGAAAAGCAACACTTGCTGCCAGAAAGGATGTTGATGATGAAGTTCTAGATCTTGTGGAGAATTTAGATAAACCTTCTAAGAATGAAACAAACTGAATTAAGTCACCTTCTGAAGAAGATAAAAGTTGAAGAAGTTACTGGGAGCTGCTATTTTATATTATGATTGATTTTTAAATTTTTATTAATGAATCTGATAAAATCTAGATCTTGAATATTTTTAAGCCCACACCCCTTGGACACTGCAGCTCGTGGCAGTTTTTGCTTATACACATTTCATTATTCGTAGGTACTTAAACTGAAGAAGCCTAGGAATAAAGCTTGAATCAAGGTTAATAAAGTTCTTTGCCTAGCATATAGTTTTATTTTTTTTATTTTTTTATTTATATATGAAATTTATTGTCAAATTGGTTTCCATACAATTGACACTGATTTGTGCAGAACTTGCAAAGTTGTTTATAGGAAGCTAATCACAGCATGCAATATGTCTAGTAAACTTTGGTGACATTTGATTAAAGATTTTATAACTTATTTTTAAGTTTATTTATTTGAGAGAGACAGAGAGAGTGCAAGCAGGGGATGGACACAGAGAGAAGGAGAATCCCAAACAAGTTATTCACTGTCAGTACAGAACATGTTGTGGGATTCCCTCCCATGGACCATGAGTTCATGACCTGAGCTGAAACCAAGAGTCAGTCCCTTAACTGATTGAGTCATGCAGGCGCACCTAATTAAAGATTTTGAATGGCAGTATAATGTAACAAAGGTGGTATAAAATTCTCATATTTTAAAACTTCTCTCCAGAAGTCTTCAGGCTATTGTGGTTTATCTAATGAGTATAATTATAAAATGAGGATGGACAAAAAGGTATAATACACACACACACACACACACACACACACACACACACACACAAAATTAATGACCCCATTAAAGATAAATATTATACCATCAAATTTTATAGAGCAAAAATTGCAGAAAATCCATGGGATTTAAGTAAAACAACAGAGAAATTTTAAAACACTACTCAGTTTTTGACCAATCAAGGAAATTACAAACAAGAGTATAGTTAAAGTAATTATTGCTTTAGGGCCACCATGTTGCTATTTGTTTTCTATAGATCCTTGTATATTTTGTTCCTCCCTTTATTATTTTCTGATTTAGTTTTGGTTAATAAATTATTTTTATCCTTGTATTTTAATCCTGCTATTGGCTTTTTAGCTACAGTTCTGTACAATTTTTTGTATTTGTTTATGGGTATAGTATGCATATTCAGGTTATCAGGGTCCGCATAGAGTTTATGTAGTACAGCTTTATGTAAAATATGAGAAACATGCATTACTATAGTTACATCATCCTTGCTCTATCTTATGTACTATTGTGATGCAGATTGTATTTATATATGTTACAACACCCACAAGCCATTATTATAATCTTAGGTTTTAATGATAATAATAACATAGTTTTCAAATATTGAAAGAAAAGATAAAAACATGTATTTTATTAACCAACATATATCTTAAATTATTTTTCTCCTTCCTTTTCCCTTTTCCCAAGATTCCAATGACATTTATGTCAATAGAAAAATATCTAAGATGGCTCAGATGTGATATTAACAGATAAGGACTTTAAACAACTCACTAAAATGTATTTAAATATTTGAAGGAAAAGATTCTCATAATGGATCAATATATAGGAATATAAGCAGAGAAACGGAAATTACAAAAATGAACAAAATTAATATTCTAGAACTAAAAAAGAAAAATACAGAAGTAAAATATTTAAAGTAAAATTGGAAAATGGATAATAAATAGACTTTTATTTCTAGTGAAGCAGAGAATAGTGAACCAGAGGCCAGATCAATAGAAATAACTGAGTTGGAAATTTCAAAAAAATATTTTAAAAAATGAACACAATATCACTAATGTGTGCAAAAATAAAGTAGTATTCTAACATAGACATAGTTGTAGTCCACAATGAGAAGAGGGCCTGGTAAGGGGGGAAAATACTGGAAAAAACAATGGCTGAACGTATCTCAAATTTCAAGAGGAATATCAGTCTACAATCAAAAAGTTTGGTGAACACCAAACAAGATAAATACAAAGAAAACCACACTTAAATACAAAGATAAAGAAAAACCTTAAACAGATACACAGGAACACAGATACAATAAATAAACATAAATAATGATTCAAGGATGAATGAATTCTCAAAACATCGGAGGCCAGAAAGCAATAAAATGCCATGCTTAAGGTGCTAAAAGAATTAAAAAAATGTCCAACTATAATTGTATATTCAATAAAAATGATATTAAAATATTTTTCAAACAAATGGAAGGTGAGAAAATTTGTTGTTAATACACTACCACTGCAAGAATACTAAAAGAAGTTCTTCAGGCTGAAGAAAAAGAGAAGATGGAAACAGAAAAAAAAGAAAAAGTAGAAATGACAATCATATAAGTAATTACAAATATATTCTCAATTTACTTAAAATACTGATTGCAGAAAGGAAAATTTTAATATATAGATTTGATAGCATATGTAGACATAAAATATGATGAGAACAAAGGACAAAGGAGTACTAAGTATAACTACTTCGCTGAAAAGTTTTTTACACTTTAAATTGTACACTTTAAATATTATACAATATTAACTCTAAGACTAACATAAGTTAAGCTACATATTATAATCCATATGGGAACCCCTAAACAAAAATACATAAAAGTAGAGCTAAAATATAAGAGACTCATGGTCATCTATGAAGAGTGAAAGTTTGACTTATTTACCAATTTGTATGCTTTCTATTTCTTTTTGTTGTCTGATTGCTGAGTCTAGGACTTCCAGTAATATATTGAACAACAGTGGTGAGAGTGGACTTCTCTGTTATGTTCCTGCCCTGCTAGAACTAATATATGAATTCAGCAAATTCACAGGATATAAAATCAATGTACAGAAATTAGTTACATTTCTATACACCAATAATGAAGCGGCAGAAAGAGAAATCAAGGAATCAATCCCATTTACAATAGAACTAAAAGCATAAGATACCTTGGAATAAACCTAACCAAGGAGGTAAAAGACCTGTATGCTGAAAACTATAGAGAGTTTATGAAAGAAATTGAAGAAGACACAAAGAAATGGAAAAGCATTCCATGCTCATGGACTGGAAGAATAAACATTGCTAAAATGTCTATACTACCCAAAGCAATCTATACATTCAATGCAATCCTATCAAAATAACACCAGCATTATTCACAGCTAGAACAAACAATACTAAAATTTGTATGGAAACACAAAATACCCTGAATAGTCAAAGCAATATTGAAAAAGAAAAACAAAACTGAAGGCATCCCGATTCCAGATTTCAAGTTGTATTACAAAGCTTTAATCATCAAGATAGTATGGTACTGGCACAAAAACAGACACATAGATCAATGGAACAGAATAGAAAACCCAGAAATGGACCCACAACTGTACAACCAACTAATCTTTGACAAAGCAGGAAAGAATACCTAATGGAAAAAAGTATCTTCAGCAAATGGTGCTGAGAAAAGTGGACAATGACTTGCAGAAGAATAAAAGTGGATGGCTTTCATACACCATACACAAAAATACATTCACAATGGATGAAAGACCTCAGTGTGAGAAAGGAAACTATCAAAATCCTAGAGAAGAAAATAGCAACCTCCTTGACCTCAGCTGCAGCAACTTCTTACTTGACATGTCTCCAGAGGTAATGGAACCAACAGCAAAAATCAAATATGAGACTTCATAAAGATAAAAGCTTCTGCACAACAAAGGAAACAATCAACAAAACTAAAAGCCAATCGATGGAATAGGAGAAGATATTTGCAAATGACCTATCAGATAAAGGGTTAGTATCCAAAATCTACAAAGACTTTACCAAACTCAACATGCAAAATTCCTTCAAATAATCCAGTGAAGAAATGGGCAGAAGACAAGAATAGACACTTTTCCAAAGAAGACACTCAGATAGCTAACAGACACGTGAAAAGATGCTCAACATCATTCATCATCAGAGAAATACAAATCAAAACCACAATGAGGTACAATCTCATACCTGTCAGAATGTCAGAATGTCTAAAATTAACAACTCAGGAAACAACAGATGATGGCAAGGAGTTGGAGAAAGGGGAAACTTTTGCACTGTTGGTGGGAATGCAAACTGGTGAGGCCACTCTGGAAAACAGTATGAAAGTGCCTCAAAACGTTAAAAATAGAACTAGCCTATGATCCAGCTATTGCACTACTAGGTATTTATCCAAAGTATACAAAAGTGCTGATTTGAAGGGGCACATGCACCCCAATGTGTATAGCATCACTATCAACAGTAACCAAAGTATGGAAAGAGCCCAAATGACCATCAACTGATGAATGGAGATATATATGTATATACGTATACACACACACACACACACACACACATATATATATATAATGGAATATTACTTGGCTATCAAAAATAATGAAATCATTCCATTTGCAACAATGTGGATGGAACTAGAGAGTATTATGCTAAGCAAATTAAGGCAGTCAGAGAAAGTCAAATATCATATGACTTCACTCACGTGTAATGAATGTAAGAAACACAACAGGTGAGCATAGGGGAAGGGAAGGGAGAGGGAGACAAACCATAAGAGACTCTTAAATACAGAGAACAAACTGAAGATTGCCAGAGAGGAGGTGGGTGGGAAGATGGGCTAAATAAATGATGGGCATTAAGGAGGGCATGACACTGGGTGTCATATGTAAGTGATGAATCACTGGGTTCTACTCCTGAAACCATTACTACATTGTATGTTAACTAACTTGAATTCAAATAAATAAATTTTAAAAAGAGAGAAGTAACAGGTAAATAGAGAAGTTGATATAGAATACTAATATACATTCAATTAGTTCAATAATTTTGTAATTATTTAATTATTTGCAAAAAGAAGGAAGCAAAGCAGGGAGAAAGGTGTAAACTAAAAGGGACAAATAGGGGAGAAAAGTAGGTAAATAATAGGCATAAATCCAAATATATCAACAGGTATATTTAATGTAAATAGACCAAAAGATTTCAAAAGATTTAAAAGACATTGATGGTTAATTAAACTAGATAAAAATTAAGACTCAGCCATATGCACTCTACAAGAGTTACACTATAAATATAAAGACACAGATTAAAAGTAAAAAGGTGGAAAGACATATCAGACAAGTGATAATCATAGGAAAGTTGGTATTACTATTCTAAGACAAAGCAAACTTCAAGACAATGAATATATCTAAAATAAAGGGAAACATAATAACAAGAAAAAATACATTAAGAAGTCATGATAGTCATAAAAGTGTAATAAATAAAATGTCTTCAGATACATAAGAAGCTAATGAGACTTCTTACTATAAAACGTCCCCTGTGGCAAGGGAATTAGAACAAAAATAAACTATTGGGACTTCATCAAAATAAAGTGTCTGCACAGCAAAGGAAAAAATCCAACAAAACTAAAAGGCAACCTATGGAATGGGAGAAGATATTTATAAATGACATATCAGATAAAGGGTTAGCATCCAAAATATATAAAGCATGTATCAAACTCAATACCACAAAAATTAATAATCTGATTAAAAATTAACAGAAGAGATAGACATTTTTTCAAAGAAGACATACAGATGGCCAACAGACATATAAAAAGATGGTCTCATCATTTATCATTAGGGAAATAAAAATCAAAATTACAATGAAAAATCACCTCACACCTGTCAGAATGGCTAAAATTAACAACACAATAAACAACAGCTTTTGGGAAGGATGTGGAGAAAGGGGAACACCCACACTTTTGGTAAGAATACAACCTGGTAGAGCCACTGTACCCACTGTAGAAAAAAGCATGGAGATTCCTTGGACTACCTTACGACCCAGCATTGCACTAGTAGGTATTTACCTAAAGGATACAAAAACACAGATTCAACAGGACACTCTGATGTTTATAGCAGCATTATCAGCAATAACCAAACTATGGAAAGAACCCAAATGTCCATCAATGGATGAATGGTTAAAGATGTATTGTGTGTGTGTGTGTGTGTGTGTGTGTGTGTGTGTGTGTGTGAAGGAATATTACTCAGCCATCAGAAGTAATAAAATCTTGCCATTTGCAATAACATTGATGGAGCTAAAGTATATTATGCTAAGTGAAATAAGTCAGAGAAAGACAAACACCATATGATTTCACTCATATGTGGAATATAACAAACAAAACAGATGAATATAGGGAGAGGGGGAGGAGAAAGAGGGAGGCAAATAATAAGACTGTTAACTATAGAGAACAAACTTAGGGCTGATGAAGGGATGTGGGAGGGAGATGAGCTAAATGGTTGATGGGCAATAAGGAGGGCAGTTATGATGAGCACTGGGTGTTACATGTAAGTGATGAATCACTAAAATCTACTCTTGAAACCTATACTACACAATATGTTAACTAACTAGAATTTAAATACAAACTTGAAAATAAATGAATAAATATAAACAAATGTGGAAGAAAAAATACATTAGGGGGTTAAGAAGGTGGAGGAGTAGGGAGACCCTAAGAATGTTTCATCCCTTGAACACAGCTAAATAGTTATCAAATCATTCTGAACACTTAATAAATCAATCAGATGTCTAAATGAACAAAAACTTTGAGACTACGTATAGGAAAGAGACCACCATTTGGAAGGTAGAAAGTGTAGAGTGTTTACAAGGGAATATATTGCTCTCGATGCAGCTACCGGGAGGGAGCCTGCTTACAGAGGCAAAGTAGTAAAAGCATCTGAGTACTTCTAATTTTCTTCTGCATTTCTCTATTAGTGGGAAGTGCCAGGCATAAAAGTGTTCAAGTGGTAAAGAGGTGTAGAATACCAGGAGTGACAGCATGGTCTGAGAATCCCTTGAGTCACAAGAAAGATGGGATATGCCAACATGCTGTGCTGTTTCCAGGGATAAGAGAGGGGACTCATTCTGGCTGACAGCACTAAGCAAGTGTGTCGGCCTTCTTCTTTGTTTTGACATAAACTCTGAACAGCCACACAGGCCCACCACTGTTTTCCCTTGGTCAGGCAAAAGTATGGCAAGACTCTTCCCAAGAGGAACAGTGTGGGTCTACATTGTAGGAATCCCTAAAATTTGGTTTTTTGAAACAGAAAAACACAAAAAAAAAAAAAAAAAAAAAAAAAAAAAAAAACTTGGACACAGGAAAGGTGAATGTGGGGTTCTGATGAAAACTGGGGACACAAGAGGGGTAATTAATTGCTCTTCTGTGAGGACTTCCTGACTGTGGATGGTGCTAACTTCCAGCTCCAGAGATATAGAGCAGGGCACAGCCAAAGTCATTCTGCCCTTCAGAACTGAAAGCCTTCAGGGAGCAAAATGGCACCACCTAGTGTAAGCAAGAGCCACTTAAGCCAAGCCTTGCCCCGCCTGCACCCAGGAGGCACATTTCCACTGATACAAGACAGCCTGAAAATCAGCATCCCACAGAAATACATCCCTCCTGCAGAAGAGCAGCAGAAATAATTTGCATTCACCACCAAGTCTACTGATAATAGACTTCAGCTTTAGGGGAAATAGGATCTAACTTCTGTTTTACTTTTATTCTTTATTATTATTTTTTTTTACTATTAGTTTTTCACTTATTTTCTTAGTTTTTTTATATTCCTTTTTTTTACTTTCTACTATTATTATTTTTATTTTATTCATTATTTTATTAATTGTACTTATATTTTATTATTTATTATTGTTAATATTGCTTGTATTTATTATTTCATTAATATTGTTTTAATTTTAATTTAATTTAATTTAATTTAATTTAACTTTATTTTATTTACTTTTGGATCTAGAATCTTTTAACAAGCAGACCAAAACACACCCAGGATGTAGTTTTGCTTTATTTTGTTTGTTTCTTTGCTTTTCGTTTGTTTCATTTTCCTTTTCTTTCTTTGCTCTTTTCTTTTCCCGAAAAAATGATCAGATGGAAAAACTCATTCCAAAAGAAAGAACAGACAGAACTCATGGCCAGGGATCTAATGAACCCAAATATAAATAAGATTTCTGAACTAGAATTTAAAAGCACAATTATAAGAATACTAGCTGGGGTTGAAAAAAAGCATAGAAGACACCAGAGAATCTCTTCATACAGAGATTAAGAACTAAGATCTAGTCAGGTTGAAATTAAAAATGCTATATTGGGGCGCCTGGGTGGCGCAGTCGGTTAAGCGTCCGACTTCAACCAGGTCACGATCTCACGGTCCGTGAGTTCGAGCCCCGCGTCGGGCTCTGGGCTGATGGCTCAGAGCCTGGAGCCTGTTTCCGATTCTGTGTCTCCCTCTCTCTCTGCCCCTCGCCCGTTCATGCGCTGTGTCTCTCTGTCCCAAAAATAAATAAACGTTGAAAAAAAAAATTAAAAAAAAAAAAATAAATAAAAATGCTATAAATGAAATGCAGTCTCAAATGGATGCCATAACAGCAAGGATGGATGAAGTAGAGCAGCAAATCAGTGATATAGAAAATAAACTTATGGAAAATAATGAAGCTGAAAAGGGAAACAAAGGCACAAAGGTCACAGTACAAGGCCTAGAGAACTCAGTAACTTATTAAAGAATAACATTTGTATCATAGGAGTCTCAGAAGATAGAGAGAAAAAGTGGCAGAAGGTTTATGTGAGCAAAGTAGAGCTAAAAAACTTCCCTAATCTTGGGAAGCACACAGATAATAAAATCGAAGAAGCACAGAAACCTCCCATTAAATTCAACAGCAGCTGACCATCACCAAGGCATATATCATGGTCATATTTACAAAACACACAGACAAGGAAAGAATTGTGAATGCAACAAGGGGAAAAAAGTAACCTCCAACGGAAGACAGGTCAGCTTTGCAGCAGATCTGTCCACAGAAACTTGGCAGGCCAGAAGGGAGTCACAGCATATATTCAACGTTCTGAATGGGAAATATACAGGTAAGAATTCTTTATCCAGCAAGGCTGTAATTTAGAATAAATGGAGTGGTAAAGTGTTTCCACTAAACTAGCTTTGCAAGAAATTTTAAGGGGAACTCCTTGAGTGAAGAAAAAATAAAACAAACAAAAAATACCAAAAGCAAGAAAGACAAGACCAGAAAATATTAACATTACCAGAAACACCAACTCTACAGGCAAGACAATGGCACTAAATTTATATATTTCAATATTCGCTCTGAATATAAATGGACTAAACGCTCCTATCAAAACACATAGGGTTTCTAAACTGATTAGAAAGCAAGATACATCTATATGTGGCCTACAAGAGACTCATTTTTGACCTCAGGGACCTGCAGATTGAAAAGTGGGGAGATGAGCAAACATATATCACACTAATGGATGTCAAAAGAAAGCTGTAGTAACCATACTTACATCAGACAAAGTAGACTTTAAAACAAAGATTGTAACAAGAGATGAACAAGGGCATTATATCATAATTAAGGGGTCAATATCTAACAATTGTAAATACTTATGCCCCCAATTGGAAAAGCCAAATGTATAAATAAATTTAAAAAATAACATGAAGAAATTCATTGATAATAACACAACAATAGTAGGTGACTTTAACACCCACTTACAGCAAGGGCAGATCATCTAAACAGAAAATAAACAAGGAAACAATCTCTTTGAATGAAACACTGGATCAGAATAATTTAAGACATACATTCAGAGCATTTCATCCTAAAGCAGCAGATTACACATTCTTCTCAAGTACACATGGAATATTCTCCAGAAGAGATCCCATACTGGGTCACAAATCAGCCCTCAACAGGTACAAAAAGATCAAGATCATACCATGCATATTTTCAGGTCACAACATTATGAAACTTGAAATAAACCACAGGAAAAAAATTTGGAAAGCCCTAAAATACATGGAGATTAAAGAACATCCTACAAAAATGAATGGGTTAACCAGGAAATAAAAGAAATTGAAAACTCACGGAAGCAAATGAAAATAAAAACACAAAAATTCAAACACTTGGGGATGCAGCAAAGGCAGTTTTAAGAGGAAAGTATATTGAAATACAGGCCTATCTCAAGAAGTAACAAAGTTCCCAAATACACAACCTAACCTTACACCTAAATGAGGTAGAAAATGCCAGCAAATAAAACCTAAAACCAGAAGAAGGGAAATAATAAAATTAGAGCAGAAATAAATGATATATAAACAAAAAAAATACAGTAGAAAGTAAGAGCTTGTTCTTTGAAAGAATAAACAAAATTTATAAACTTCTAGTCAAAAAGAAAAGAGAAAGGACCCAAAAAAGAAAATAGAAAGGACCCAAATAGATATAATCATGAATGAAAAAGGAAAGATCACAACCAACACCACAGAAATACAAACAATAATAAGAGAATACTATAAAAAATTATATGCCAACAAACTGTGTATCTGGATGAAATGGACAAATTCCTAGAAACTCACAAATGACCAAAACTGAAACAGGAAGAAATAGACAATTTGAACAGACCCATACAAGCAAGAAATTGAATTAATTATAACAATTCTCCCAAAAAACAAGAGTCCTGGGCCAGATGGCATCCCAGGGGATTTCTACCAAACATTTAAGGAAGAGTTAATACCAATTCTTCTCAAAGTGTTCCAAAAACTAGAAATGGAAGAAAAACTTCCAAACTCGTTCTATGAAGCCAGCATTACCTTGATTCCAAAACCAGACAAAGACTTCACGCAAAAGGAATATTACAGGCCACTTTTCCTGATGAAAATGGATGAAAAAAATTCTCAACAAGATACTAACAAATTGAATTCAACAGTATATTAAAATAATTATTCACTATGATCATGTGGGATTTACTCCTGGGCTGCAGAGCTTGTCCAATAGTTGCAAATCAATCAACATGATACACTACATTAATAAAATAAAGGATAATAACCATATGATACTCTCCTGTCAAAAAATGCAGAAAAAAGCATTAAAACCCTCAAGAAAGTAGGGATAGAAGGAACCTATCTCAACATCATATAGGCCATATATGGAAGACCCATAGCTAATATTATCCCCAATGAGGAAAAACTGAGACCCTTTCTCCTGTGGTCAGGAACAAGACAAGGATGTCCATTCTCACCATTACTATTTAACATAGTACTGGAAGTCTTAGCCTCATCAGTCAGAAAACAAAAAAATAAATAAATAAAGGGAATGCAAAAAGGCAAGGAAGAGGTAAAACTTTCTATTTCCAAATAACATGATATTCTATGTAGAAAAACCAAAAGACCACTCCAAAAAATTGCTACTACTAAGAAATGAATTTAGCAAAGTCACAGGATATAAAATCAAAGTGCATAAATTTGTTGAATTTCCATACACCAATAACGAAGCAATAGAAAAAGAAATCAAGGAATCAATCCCATTTACAATTGCACCAAGAACAATAAGATACCTAGGAATAAACCTACCAAAAGAGGTAAGAAATCTGTATGCTGAAAACTAAAGAACACTTATGGAAGAAATTGAAGAGGACATAAAGAAATGGAAAAGATTCAATGCTTATGGATTGGAAGAACAAATATTATTAAAATGTTTATACTACCTAAAGCAATCTACACATTTAATTCAATCCCTATCAAAATAACACCAGAATTTTCACAGTTAGAACAAAAAATCCTAACATTTGTATAGAACCACAAAATTCCCTGAATAGCCAAAGAAATCCTGAAAAAGAAAACAAACCTAGAGGCATCTCAATTCCATATTTCAAGCTATATTACAAAGCTGTAGTCATCAAGACAGTATGCTACTGGAACAAAAACAGACACATAGATCAATGGGACAGTACAGAAAACAGAAATGGACCCACACCTATATGGTCAACTCATCTTTGACAGAGTTGTAAAGAACATCCAATGGAAAAAAGACAGTCTCTTCAACAAATGGTGTTGGGAAAACTGGACAGCGACATGCAGAAGAATGAAACTGGACCACTTTCTTACACCACATACAAAAATAAAATGAAAATGAATGAAAGACCTAAATGTGACAGGAAGCCATCAAAATTCTAGAGAGGAAAACAGGCAGCAACCTCTTTGACCTTGGTCATAGCAATGTCTTACTAGTCTTGTCTTCAGAGCCAAGGGAAACAAAAGCAAATATGAACTATTGGGACTTCAAGATAAAAAGCTTCTGCACAGCAAAGGAAACAATCAACAAAACCAAAAGGCACCCTACAGAATGGGAGAAGATATTTGCAATATATCTGATAAAGGGTTAGTATCCAAAATCTATAGAGCTTATTGGGACACCTGGGTGGCTCAGTCTTTTGCATCCAACTTCAAGTCAGGTCATGATCTCGCAGTTTGTGATTTTGAGCCCCACTTCAGGTTCTGTGTTGACAGCTCAGATCCTGGAGCCTGCTTCAGATTTTGCACCTCCCTCTCTCTCTGCCCTTCCCTTGCTTTCTGTCTCTCTCTCAAAAATAAACATTACAACTTTTTAAAAAAGAGCTTATCAAACTCAACAACCAAAAAAACTAAAATAATCCAGTTAGGAGATGGTCAGAAGACATGAATAGACATCTTTCCATAGAAGCCATCCATATGACTAACAGACCCATGAAAATAGACTCAACATCACTCATCATCAAGGAAATACAAATCAAAACCACAATGAGAAGTCACCTCATACCTGTCAGTATAGCTAAAATTAACAACACAGAAACAATGGGTGCTGTCAAGAATTAAGAGAAAGGGGAACCCTCTTGTACTTTTGGTGGGAAGCAAACAGTTGGAGCCACTCTGGAGATTATTATGAAGTTTCCTCAAAAAACTAATATAGAACTACCCTATGATCCAGCAATTGCACAATTAGGTATTTACCCAAAGGATGCAAAAATACAGATTTGAAGGTGTACATACACCACAGTGTTTATAGACGAATTATCAACAATAACCTTACTACAGAGAGAGCTCAAATGTCCATCGACTGATAATGGATAAGGAGGATGTGGTATATATATCAATGGAATATTACTCAACCATCAAAAAGAATGAAATATTGCCATTTGCTATGACATGGATGAAGCTGGACTATATTATGCTAAGTGAAGTAAGTCAATCAGAGGAAGAAAAATACCATATGATTTCACTCATCTGAGGAATTTAAGAAAAAAAAACAGATGAACATATGGGAAGGAGGGAATAAAAGAGAAGAAAGGTAAACAAACCACAAGTGATGATTAAAGATAGACAAAAAACTGAGGGTTGATGGAGGGATGTGGGTGGGAGATGGGTTATATGGGTGATGGGTATTGAGGATGGTGCTTGTTATGATGAGCACTGGGTTTTGTATGTAAGTGATGAATCACTGAATTCTACTTCTGAAACCAATATTGTACTGTATATTAACTAACCAAAATATAAATAAAAAGTTAAATTTGGAAAAATAAACAGAAATTTTACCAAGAAGATTTATAACTGGCAGCTAACCTCATGAAAAATTGTTTATCTTTTTAAGTGACCAAGTTGAAAATTGAAGGCACAATAAGATACCACCTCACACCCACTGAAATAGGTAAAACTTAAAAGAATAAGAATATTTAATTTTAATAGTGATGGATATTAGCTGAAAATATCACAGACTGTCTGAAAGTCTAAAATACTTCCAAATATTTAATATACATTTTGGCAGTTCCTTATGAAGTTAAACAAAATCTATCCTATAATCAATCACATTCCATTTTTAGGCAATTACGGAAGAGATCTGCTAATATATTCAAAGTAGCTAAAAACTGAAAAAAACCCACAAATGACCATCAACAGGAGAATGGGTATGCAAATTGAAATATGCCCATTCAATGGAATGTTTTTCTGCAATTAGAAAGAAAAATTTAAAAATCTACTGATACTGGGAATAACATGGATGAATTCCAATATGATTATGATGAGTGGATGGAGCTAGACACATACTGTGTGTTTCCATTTACATTAATCTCAAGAACAGATAAAACTAATGTATAACACTAAAAATCAAAACATTGTTTCCTATGAGAATTAAATGTGGCTAGAAGGAGGCAATAGGGGAGGTTCTCAAGTAATAAAAATATTCTACCTCCTGAATAAGGTACTAATTACATGGGTATATAATTAACATGAAGACACTTTGGCAAACTATTGATAATGGTGGAACCTGGGCTCCTGGTGCAAGTTTATCATTCTTTTCTCCTTATACTCTGCATGTTTCCCTGTGTTCACAGTGAGTAGTTTTATAAAATTCACAATAGATGTCGGTTAAGCGTCCGACTTCAGCCAGGTCACGATCTCGCGGTCCGTGAGTTCGAGCCCCGCGTCAGGCTCTGGGCTGATGGCTTGGAGCCTGGAGCCTGTTTCAAATTCTGTGTCTCCCTCTCTCTCTGCCCCTCCCCCGTTCATGCTCTGTCTCTCTCTGTCCCAAAAATAAATAAATGTTGAAAAAAAAATTTAGAAAATTCACAATAGAATATATCTTCATTACAAAAGAAAACAAGTGAATAAGTGGATTATACATGTTTAAGAATTTATTTAGAAAACGCAAAGAACTACAGAAAAATATATAAATAAATTAAAACAGTTAAAAAAACACACTGATAAGTTGTATCAACAAGCTGATTGGGGGAGAAGAAAAGGATCAACTAATGATACTAAAAATCCACGAGTCAGACTTACTTCATTTAAAAAAAAGGCATAGCAAAACAAACAAAAACTGGAACGAAAATGGGTATCAGTTGAAATGAGAAATTAAGAGAGTGATGAAAGAACCCTTTGTATAACTTCACGTTACTTTGTTGGAAAATCTGCTTGGATTGTGATGTTCTAGGATAAACCAAGTTAAATATAAGATGCAAGACATAAAACAAACAGTCACTATAGAAAAAAGTGAGAAAATTTTATAGATAGCCTCAGTTCTACTTCAAACCACCAGAAGAAAGGACAGTTCAGATTATTTAATTGATGTTCACTTAGCCATTCATATTAATGCTAAAGGTTTTCAACCCATTCTATAGCACAGAATATCCTCAAAATTAATTTAACCCAACCAGAAAATCTGATATAAAACCATGACAAAAATAGGACAGAAAATTATGGATCAACTTCATTTAATAGTATACTTGCAAAAAGTCCAAATCAAACTAAGATATCCATAATTTAGTAGTAAATTTAGAGCAAAACATTTTTTACCAAAACACTTTTACCAAATTATTAATTCAATGAATAAAATAAAGTTTCAAAAATATAATTATTTCACAGTAATAAAAGTTTAATTGAAGAATAATACAATTTTTTTAGGAAAAAACATTTATTACATTACCACCTGGTTTTGATGAAATTTCTTAAAAATATAAAAGGTGGGAAACTTACCTAATATGATACACAAAAATATCTCAAATTTAAAATTCAAATATTGCATTAATGATTGAGACCACCTAAATAAAAATAACTTACCTATTAAGTTTAGGACCTGATACCACCCCTAGCAGAGTCCTATACACAAGATAGAACTACAAACCAATAAATACATTGACAGTTTTCCCATCTAAACTATAGCTCTTCTATTATTGAAAATATCTTACTCATGTAGGCAAACAGCTTATTTATCAGACAAAAATTTTGATTATCTACACTCCCATCAAGGACCTCATGTTACTCTTTTACCAATCTTAAACTATTGTATGCCAAATTTTGTCCATTCTTAACCATTTCCATTTTTTGAAAAACCCACCTCAAACCACACCAACCCAGACCCCAAAGCTTACTTTTGAAACACTACTAAACGTTGTCAAAGTGGTGTTTTCCCTTGCTGCAGTAAGTTTACTTAGTCACTCAGCTTTTCTTGATCATCGTTCTTTCTTGGAGTCTTTTTGGTTAATAGACCAGCAACAATATACTGGTCAAACCCAAGGTTTGATTAAATCAAGGATGGGTAAAAGTTCCACATTTGTTTAAGTGCTCTGAAAGTACCAGTCAGTGAACATTATCAACATAATTAAATCAAGATCACTTGGAAGGAGAGAATCAAAATGATCAGTATTTGCAAATGATTTGGTATGTACTTTGACAAAATCTGAAAAGTCATGAGAAGAGTAAGGTAACCACCTTCCCCCCCAAAACAAAATTTTCAGACTTAGAAAAAATATCAAGGAAGAAAATAAACTGAAAAAAAAATCACAAATTGAAAATGTTAACAGTAATTAAAATTGCTGAATAAAAAGAAAGACATACCTTGTCCTTGGATAGGAAGACTTATATTACTAAAAACCAATTCCCCCTAAATTAATTTACTTAAGTTGATGAAATTGCAGTCTAAACTGTAATTTCTTCCAACGAGAAGACACGTGAGACAGGAGGCAGAAGAAGAGACACACATATCCACAGAAAAAAAATGGTGCCAGTCACAGATGAAATACAGCATATGTGCAAGATGGCATTACAGATAAATGGGCAATTATTGGCAAATAATCGCAAGTAATGGCAAATAACTTGGCAACTTTAAGATTTCAAATCAAAAAAATTTCTCATGATTTAAGAATCTGAATAAAAGAAACACAAAAGAATAAGAAGTTAACATAGGTGAACGGTTTTATGAAATCAGTATAAATATTTTTTCCAAAATGACATGAAACTCAGAAGCCATAAAAGCAAACATGGTTATACTTGGACATATAACAATCATACACATTCTTACAACAAAAATGAAGTATAAAAGTGCATAAAAATATCTATAATGCTTCACAATCCAAAGCTTATTCTCCCAGTAATAAATGAGCTCTTCAAAACCAGAAATCTAAACCCCCACCCCCAAAATTGGACATAAAGAGGAAATTAAAGAATACAGATGGCTAATAAACATGAAAAAATGATCAAACTCAAAAACAAAAGAAATACAGTTTAAGACAATAGTTTGGGCTATCACATTGGCAAAAAAATTAAATATTTATAAAATCCATTATCTGTGAAGTTGTGGGGAAAGCTGGCAATCTCATTCATTGCCATTTGAGGATAAAGTTGTCACCACATTTTAAGGAAATCTTGTAATAATTTGAAATGTGCATATCCTTAATCCCAGTATTTGAACTGCTAAGTAATTTATTATGATATAATAGACAAGTGCAGAATTATTGATAGGGAGTTTCATTGCACAGAAATTTGGTGCTAACATAAATATCTATGAATGAGAAATGCTTATAACATTTAATTATATTTCACCTACAAAACAGTCGTGCAGTCATTCAACAAATGACACAGATGTGTATTACTGAAATAGAAAAGGGTATTAAAACTGTTAAATGAAAGACAATTTGCAGAAGAATGTGTACAACATGGCCCTACTTCCAGAACCCCTCAAAATAGTTTGTGTGTATGTGTCTATGTGACTGTATGTGTGCATCTATCCACTTAAAGAATGCACACAACTCCCTTAATAGAAGAAAACTTTGGGGGGGTAGAATTGGGAGGGAGGAGGGAACTTAATTTATATATTAGATATTTAGATACACTTTGAAGTTTTGAAAAAAAATTGTGTAGTTTCTTTTCAATATATCCAATATTTAAATTTTACCATATGGCAAATGGAAATTATAAATGTATATTTATGGGAGCACTGAGCAATTCCATCATTTTGAGATTCTTGTGCAATAATATTTCCTCTACTGAGGCTCCTGGGATTGAGTCAAGTGGCAGCAAGGGAAACAGTCACCATGCCCAAATTAAAGTCTCATCGATGATATCCCAACATGAGCATTTCTCAGTTAAGCATTTCTTATCTGCAGGAGGTGTCCACTGCAACACAGGAAAGAGACGAGTCTCCAAGCATAAAGAAGACTGTATCATTGTTTTGGTGAAGCTTGTAGTAGAAGTAATGGCACCCTCAGTAATAAATCCACCTCACATTTGTGGTCATCACCTGCAAGGATACAGGAGGGAAAATTGGCAAAGCTGTGGGACTTTTCTAAGGAGCTTATTGGGGGCTATGAAATTCTTATATACTCTACCTGTACATATCCTAGAATGAATCTACCCAGGGGACACACAGAAAGCCACATTTTCAGCTGCTGGGTCCACATTGGCCAGACAAATTACTTTAAATCTCCCTAAATCAAACATCAGTGCTACTTTGTCTTCCTTGCTGGGCTAAAAAGTGATAGGCACCTCCAACTATCTCAGATTTTTATCTCTTTCCCTCTGTATTGGCTTCTTAAAGTTCTAGGTCACTCATTCATTTGACCAATTATTTCAGAAGAAAATAGTTGTCTTCCCTCCAGTCTAATGGTTTTTGAGAACCACTGAATCTCATGAAACTGACTCTGTTAACACATTGGATCCAGCCAATTAGGAGCTTAGTTTATCGGATAAGAAAAGTTAAGAAAATCTTTCTTATTAACCATAACTATACTAACTGAAATGTAGAAAATCTATGAATGTATATAAGAAAAGCTGTATCTCTTAACTCACTATGCATTCTGGCCTTTGAAGTCAACTAGAATATAACCAGAAGTCATTAATCTTCAGAAAATTAACATCTAATTTTCTGCCCAGACATGGTTGCCCCTAGAAAGCAAGGAATATTCTGAAAAAAAACCTTACCTTCAGAGGGTAGCATTTGGACAACAGCCCCTTTGTCTGAAGAGTCTTGTTTCAAGGATTTACTGGTATCATTCACTTCAAATGAATTCCCAAGAAGTGATCTTCTGAGGGGAAAAAAATGAAAAATTACACTTCCAATGAAAAAGGTAATTCAGCTGGAGGCTGGGAAGTTATTCTTTGGTACTCTTTATTGATTTTATTTGGAAGCTGCTTCTTAACTCTCACACAACTCAGAAACTATACCTAGCTGCACCATAGCTCTATACATTTCAGTATAAGCATATTATATCAGAGCCCTTATCTCTTGTGCATTTCCAAAATTGACTGGATTGCCTGAATCCCACTGAACATTATGTCTCTTTTCCCCCCATCATTTATTATTTTCTGCTTATTTGGCCAGGCTACTTACAAAATCACTCAGTATAATCTATTTATGTATCTATTCTCAGTAAAAGTTTATTGAGAACATATTCCACGCCTGGAAATATATAATTACTTGTACCACAAAAGTAAACTAAAAATGTCAGGCCATAAGAAATTAAAAGCCCATTTGATGAATCAAGCACAGAAATAAAGACCTGAGAAGTAACTTAGTAAATGGTCTCATAGAGGTAGATACAGTTTTAGGACTGTTGAGGGTTTAGGGTTGTTGAGAAAGTCCTCCATTTAGGGATACCTGTTAATACCCACAGCTATAACTCCTAGTTACTGTAATGCCCACTATTAACTGGATATTAGATGGGCTTTTAATAATATTTAGCTACAACCAAATGTTATCAAGCTTAAGAAGAGGGAGATCTATCAGATCCTATCCATCTTGGGCTTTTTTCCAGTAAACATGATGTTCCCTGATAATACAGTCATACCTGCAA
Source organism: Herpailurus yagouaroundi (assembly GCF_014898765.1). NCBI lineage: Eukaryota > Metazoa > Chordata > Mammalia > Carnivora > Felidae > Herpailurus > Herpailurus yagouaroundi. The sequence goes on along the minus strand of NW_024412416.1, from coordinate 24,189,322 downwards.
GGGTGTCCAAAAGACCACAGGTAGGAATGGAGAATCACTGACTTAAAATTGTTATCTTACTCTCTGGAGATAGAATTCAAGAAAGGCAAAGGCATAGACAATTTCTCTTCTCTTTTAGGCCCCATCATTACCTGGCAGGGGAAAACAAGAGGAAAAATAACATTTTAAGACAAAATATGCATACATAGTATAAATTTTACCTATATGTACATGTAAACTATATATATTTTTAAATATTACACAAACACATGTAAATGTAATCTAATTTAACAATAAAACATGCACAAATTGTGGATATAGTGTTATACAGACTGGAAAGAGTGGATATTGCTAAGTTCTTGTGTGTCACATGCACAACCTTCAAACATGCATTGCTCTCCCTTCCACCTGACATTGAATAGACCCAAAAAATGGCTGGCTAGTAATTATTTTATCAAGGTAAAATATTCTTTTTCTATTAAGGCTAAATGTTATCAAATACACACACACACACACACACACACATATATATGTATATATATATCTCAATAAAAACATGGTTTTTCTATTACCATCTCATGAAGTCCAAGAGAAGCTCCCACAGTTCCATTGGCAAAAGAAAATTGTTTCTAGCTTATCAATTTTCACAAGACCATCTTTAAAAGAAAATATGCATGTCAATAACATCTAAATATTTGGAAGGATTGGATTAAACTAAATATCTCTTTTATAATAACAGTCTAATATTTACTCCAAAGCAATAATCTCGTGAAAGGATACATTCCTGTGCAAGAATCATAAATGTTCTAACCACTCTTCATCTAAAAGAATTCATAAATACAATATTTTTATCTATGATTGTGAAGAAAGCTCATACTGTAAATCATCAGTTTTAAACAACTTCAATAAAACAATAAAGTATAGGTGTTATAAAATGAAGAGTACACTTCATTAATATATTCAGAGTATCCTCAAAATTGCACAGAACAATGGCTTACATTTGATTTTCTGATCTCAAATTTGCTGATTACTCAGTAAAAAATAAAGAATTGTGTGTATCCTAAAGCAAGGTCCTAACAATGTCTTTCTGAAGTCATCTGCAGAACACCATATCTCAACTTTAATCAAATGTATTTAGGTTTCTTTTTCATCATGTCAACCATTAAAATATCTTGAAATACTAGCTTTATGTAAAGGTATAAAATTTTAAAATTTACATTAAAGAAAAAAGTAGGCAAAAAACATAATTGTTAAAACATGCTTTTGTCTTCAGAATATAAACATGCTGATGTAATATCGTCTTATTTCATTTCCTGTTTCCTGACAAGTTTAGAAACATTTATCATAATGTAGCAGCTTATACTTCTATTTTCAAACACATTTTCCCCAAAACAAACTTACCTAAATTTTCAATTACAGATATTTTAAAGATGCTATTTTTATAAGATCTACATATTTCATCATACATTGGCATACATGTTAGTAGCTCTAGATAATTTGTTTCCAATAGAACTTTGGCTCCTGCTGAACTAAGATTTATAAATCCTGGGGCCAGAGTAATAGTATATCACTGTGCATACATAATTCTCTCATCTAAGAGTAAATTTGGTCCCGAAAATTGCTGTTGGAAAATGCATGAATATGGACGTTAGAGTTTTCTTAAAGTCCTAATGGAAGACAAGTAGACTTTCCCTTCAAAGGAACCACAGAGACACAGTTCTTCAAAAAGTATTAATATCTAAGTTAGGATAATGTATCATGGAAGAGAAAGATATTAGGTGAGTCTAAATGGGAAAAGAAACACAATCTTCTAAAATTACTGTCTCTGCAAAGCCTGTTACTACTGAGGAAATCTTGGCAAAGTATAGCAACTGCTCTGGCTTCTATTACACTTGATTCTTACACAGTTAGATGACAGAAATATATTAATTTCTTTAGACTTGTATGACAGTGTGTCTCAACCTTTTTTTATTATCATGTGATTGGATATCCTTTTTAGACATTTTCCCCTAGTTTTCAATCCTCCCCCCCACAAATTTTAATACCACAAATATTCTGTATATCTGCTTATGTGTGTATGTGCATGGTGACTGTTTGGAGGGCCATAAACCACTATAATATTTAAGATTTCTTTTGCTCCCAAGAATTACTTTTCACCTCAGAAGTATGACATCAACTATGTTGAGAACCATGGTGTATAGTAATTTGAGAAAAATAACTAAACAGGTAGGAAGCATATAGAGTCTTCCAGCTTATCATGAAGTGTGTTTGGGGTAGTTTCCCATTCTCTTCTGATGCTCATACTCAACAGGACACACTACTGAGGGCTCAGAGATGTTCTCTCAATCACATATCTCACTTTGGTCCAATATAATCTTTATGCCCGAAAAAGGAACTATGCCTTTATGCTTTGGGCTAAGCACATAAATGTCAAAAATTCTCAAATACACAGGAATGAAAATCATGCAGGACTCACCATATTATTAATGTATACATGTGATGTGATTACAAAAGTTCTCATAAAATAGATTAAATTATTGGCTAGTTAAATATTGGCTAAAAACATAGATAAATATGAATGAGTGATATTATATTGTCAAGGGAACTTCTGGAAGATTTGCAGAGATAACCATTGTTGACGATGGAAATCTAAGTATCAGTGTTTAGTTGCTGAGTCTTAAGTGCAACTAAAACCTTGGATTCCTCCATATCCATCTCCCTTCAAGAAAACACGAGACAAATAACATTTCTAATGGAGTCCACAGTCAGTAGTGATGCCCCTCTTTCATTCCTAACTCTAGTTATTTATGTCTTCTCACTTTGTTTCTTGTTCAGTCTAACTAAAGGCTTGTCAGTTTCATTAATCTTTGCAGAAATCCAACTTTTGGTCTCATGGGTTTTCTTCCTAGTAATTCTGGGTTTTGTTTTTATGTCATTGATTTTTGCCCAAATATTTATTATTTACTTCCTTTCACTTGATTTTCTAGTTTAGTCTTTTTCTTATTTTTTAAAGCGGAAGTTTAGGTTATTTATTTGATGTTTTTATATTTACTCTTTTCTGATAGTCATTTAAAACTATACATTTTCTAGGGCACCTGGGTGACTCATTTGGTTAAGCCACCAACTGATTTTGGCTCAGGTCATGATCTCACGTTTTGTGAATTTGAGCCCTGAACCAGGCTCTACACTGATGGCACAAAGCTTGCTTCAGATTATCTTTCTCTTCCTCTCTCTTCCCTTCACTTGCTTGTGCTCTCTCAAAATAAATAAACTTAAAACAATTTTTAATGTTTATTTTTGACAGAGAGGCACAGAGTGTGAGCAGGGGAGGGTTATTTTTGACAGAGAGACAGGGAGACACATAATCCAAAACAGGCTCCAGGCTCTGAGATGTCAGCACAGAGCCCAACGTGGGGCTCGAACTGATGAACCATGAGATCATGACCTGAGCCAAAGTCCGAAACCCAACTGACTGAGCCACCCAGGCACACCTTAAAATTTTTTTTAAAACTATAATTTTCTTCTAAGCATCTCTTTTTATGTATCCCATTCAATTCTAAATGTTTTCTAGTTTTTTTTTCATGATTTTATCTTTGACCAATTGGTTCTTTGAAGTATGTTAATTTTCAAATATTTGGTGATTTCCCAGATTTATTTGTTTTGATTTCTAATTTAATTCCCCTATGGCTATAGACCATACTTTACATGACTTTAATATTTTTAAATTCATTGAGTCTAGTTGTATGATGTAGCATATGGTCTATGCTGGAGAATACTCCAGATGTTTTTGAAAATAGTTTGTTTTCTGCTGTTGCTGAGTGTGTATGTATGTGTGTGTGTGTGTGTGTGTGTGTGTGTGTGTGTATCAGATCAAATTTATTGGTAAGATTGCTCAAGTATGCTATAACCACACTGATTCTCTAATTGGTCTGTCAATTATTAAGAAGAAGGTACTAAAGTGTCCAGTTATTATTACTGAACTATCTACTTATCCCTTCAACCATGTCTGTTTTTCCTTTGTTATTTGAGGCACTGTGGTTAGCTGATTATGTTTTATATCTATCTATCTATCTATCTATCTATCATCTACCAATCTATCATCTATCTGATTAATTAAACCATCTATCACTATATAATATTCTTTTTCATTTCTAATAATAGTTTACATTAATGTCTGTTTTCTCTGATGTCAGAATAGCCATTCCAGTTCCTTTTTGGGTATTCCTTGCGTAATACAGCTTTATCAATCATTTTAGTTTCAAACTGTTTTTGTATTTCATTCTAAATTGTATCTTTCATAAATAATATATAGCTATTTAATTTTTGATGGAATCTTTCAGTTTCTGTCTTTTAAATTTAATATAATAGTCATAGGGTGGGATTTATGTTTGCCATTTTTCTTTTTTTGATGTCTTACATCTTTTTGGTTCCTATGTTCATTCTTAGCTGCTTTCTTTTGTTTTAAGTAAGTATTTTCCTATTACACTGTTTACATTCTTTGTACTTCTTTTAATATTTTTGAGTTATTATTGAAGACTCATCCTACTCTTTATAAAGTATATATATATATTTTTTTCAACGTTTATTTATTTTTGGGATAGAGAGAGACAGAGCATGAACGGGGGAGGGGCAGAGAGAGAGGGAGACACAGAATCGGAAACAGGCTCCAGGCTCTGAGCCATCAGCCCAGAGCCTGACGTGGGGCTCGAACTCACGGACCACGAGATCGTGACCTGGCTGAAGTCGGACGCTTAACCGACTGCGCCACCCAGGCGCCCCATATAAAGTATATTTTAAATTATCATAATTTCAGGTTAACACTAACTTCGTTATATAGCATTTATATGTCTTGAACTCAGTTTCAGAAAAGTGCTTCTGTCACTCATGTTTTCCATATATTCCAACAGATAAATTACTGATGCTATCATTTATCCAGGCATGTTTATAACCATGACTATGAGCATGAAATAGGTGACATAAACTAAACATTAAGGATTCTGACATCACTGGACACTGTGATCATGTTTTGAAGTCAGAGAGTCCAGCAAACACAATCAATAGCTGGCTAGCATAGACAGAATCTCACTGTCATTTGGATCATTATAGTTCCTTAAAAGAATATCAGTATTCCTGGGACAAAATGCATACCTACTGCTTAATTTTCATATATTTGTTATCACATAACATAGAAAAGAAAGGCAAAAATCCATAATCTCTTTTAATTTTGACCATCTAACAGCCCTCAAGGAATCAATAATCACTGAGAAAATTATGCAGCTCAGACAAATGTGTAAATGGCTCATGTGTAGGTACAACCATTTCTCAAATTTTCAGAACTACCATGAGAGTGCATCATTGCATTTCTTCTCAGATAAGAGAGCTGGTAAAAGTGACAAAATCAACTGTTCTTTGGTGAGATGGCAAGAATTCCATGAAATTACTATCTTAACTTCCAACCTACAAATCACAAGGACAATCAGAGGAGCTGAAAAAGAAAAACTTTTATATTCAGTGTTTATTGATAAGAGGTTATAAGTAATTACATACATTCATTGACCATGACAAGAAAAAAGTATACTTGTTCCATGGAATAGAATAGTATACAAAGTTATTTGTTCTAAGACCTAGTCAAAGTTTCTCCAAAGAATTCTAAGCATCATTCATCAAAACTAGGATCTCCCTTTAAACAGAAATGAACAGACCAAAGTAATATAAATATTAACGATTAAAATTATAAGAACTTGAAATGCAATAATTTCACCATTAAAAATATTTAATGCAGGGGCACATGGGTGGCTCAGTTGGTTAAGCATCCAACTTCAGCTCAGGTCATAATCTCATGGTTCATGAGTTTAAGCCCCGTGTCAGGCTCTATGCTAACAGCTAGGAGCCTGGATCCTGCTTCAGATTCTGTGTCTCCCTCTCTTTCTGCCCCATTCCCTGCTTCCACTCTGTCTTTCTCTTTCAAAATATAAATAAACATTAAAAAATTTTTAAAATATTTAATGCAGTATGTACTTGACTCCATCACTCAAATGTCTAGAAAAATTCTCTTTGGGTGACAAGAAATCAAACACTATGAATTCTTGTGACTGGATTAACAAGCAAATTAAGATACTCTCTGAGACATTCTCATACATAGAAACCATTGTTCAGCTTCCATTATGTTTCCTTTATCTAAAAAAATAATTGGTAACTAATGACTTAATATCTTTTGAATTGACTATCTAATTTACCTCAATGGACTATGCCTTACAAGATTGCAGCATATAAGGAAATCAGGTGACTGGCTTAAGGGTAGACAAAAACATAACTCATTGGTCTCAGTACTCATGTGCTGGTCCCCCAGTGTCTGATTATCATGAGTCTATGGTTGCTGCCAGCCAAGCATTCACAGAGTACCATGTCATTCCTAAATTAGATATTTATAGATCTCCGTACAACTCAATCAGCTTAGGTTTCAAATACCACAGACCTGGCTTGTACTACTACCTGACAAATATATGTATTTGCCTTACAGGATCCTTAAGCAGACTTCAACTCACAGAAGTGATTGTCACTCATTTTGTTCAGTCCACATTTATAAAAGGGACGTTGATCCTAAGATATGTGGTAGACACTGAGTACTCCAGATTCCGTCTCCCTGGGACACACCTATACCATTTAATCATGGAGACTGGTCATCACAATCAATGACTCAATCTCACAACTGATTAGTACAATCAGAGTTTTACTGTCATATGAATGTTAGAATGTCCTAAGAGGAATGCCAGTATTTTCAGGACAAAATACTAATGTTAGAATTCCTGTTGGAATTCTTTCAAGAAAAGGGAATAAACTCATATGAGACCCAGCTAGTGTTCTTGTCAACCTGTGGAAACAGAGTAAAAATATGGAAAGATGTGTATACACATCCTTTTGTCAAACATTCATAACACAGAAAGGATTATAATACACCTTCATATCAAAAGAACTCATGTTACTTAACTAGGACGTTTCTGTTGTTATTCAAAAAGAGAAGTCATAAAAATCTTGGAAATAAAAGAGACAAAATATTGGATGGCTCACTGATAATTAAGAAGTCTCATTGGATTAACAGCTACTTCACAAAACCAATTATCTACTTAATTACAGATAAGTATTTTACTTAAAAAGCCATAAAAGTACATTTATTTAAAATTGATTATAACCCTTGGAGTGCATTGGTTTGTTCCATTCCAGAGAAAAGGAACAGATAAAAATGACAAAATCAGCACTTCTTTGCTACAATGGTGAGTATTCTATGACATTCATAAAATTATTCCATTCTACAAAAGCACAGAGGAAATTTAAAAAGTTGTGAAATAACCTTCCCAGTTGAATGGTTACTGATGAGAGGTAGTTAAGGAATTAACCATATATTCCCTTGACTACATAACTAGAAAAATTATGCTTTTCCTCAGAAAAGGTGGTAGAGAAAGTCAAATTTCTAATACATCGGTCTCAAGGTATTAGATCCAGAGCACCCCCAGCATTACTCACTACGATTATAACTTATCTTTATGCATATAAACCCATTGATGGAATATAAACATTAGGCAATTATATCAACATAAAACTTCAATAATTAGAAATTTAATAATTTCATGTTAAAATGTTTAATGAAATACCTAGTTTAATCTATCATGAAATATCTAGAAAATTTCTTCCTGAGTGACAAGAAAAAGAAAAAAAAAGTTCTAATCCCTGCAACTGGGCTAGAAGGCAAATTAAAACATATAGATCATCCAATAAATATAATCTATTCTTCAATTTTCCCATAATTATTCTATTTAAGAGATAAATGACTAGCAAAAAATGAATAATTTCTAATTGACTATCCAATAAGACCTAAACATGTTGATTCTCACAAATGACTATGACTAAAGAAATGGTGTAAATAGCTCATGTGTAGGCACAACTATTTCTCACAGTGTTCACTACTCATGTGCTGGTTCTCCACAGTCTGTTTACTGTGGGCTTATGAAGGCTACCAGTCAAGCACTCAGAGTTGCCATGTCATTCCATAATAGTTATTTATTGCCTCTGTACAATTCATTTCCACTAGCATTCATCAGCATGCTAGTTTTCCAATGCTATAGTCTTTTTTATTTGGTACTATGTCCTGACCAAATTGAATTCTCCTCCACATTTTTTTTTTTTTTTTTTTTTTTGTCTAGCATTATGGTCCCTGTGCTGGACCTCAGCTCACAGAAGTGATTTTGTCATTCATTTTCTTCTGATGTCAACAAGACCCATTTTTGAAGTCATCACTGATCCAAGCACATTTGCAAAAGGGATTTTGATCCTGATATAAAAAGGCAGACATTAAGAAATGAGGATTGTCTCACTAGGACACACTGAATCATACTATTCAATTATGGAGACTAGCCACTACTGTCAAGGACCCAGCCTCATGACTAACTAACTTAGCCAAATTCTTATCATTAGAGTGTTATAATTCACTGAGAGGAATGCCAGTATCTTCGGGGAAAAATGCTTACCAGCAAGAAAATTCCCACTGACGCTTGAGGATGGGAGGCAGAATTTTTCCTAACACTTTCTTTCATTTCATGTCTCAAGGGGAAGAAATAAAAGATTTTATATGAAACTGAGTTCTTAGTCCATGTTGATCTGCCAGCATAGAATAAAATTAGGGAAAAATGAGAAGCATACATATCCATCTGTATCATGTACAACACAAGAGGTTTACTATACATAAGTATATATAATACTATCTTTCAAGTAAGATCTGATATTATTTAATAGAAGAAGCATACAAATTCTGGGGGCGGGGGGAAGTACACAGAATCCTCAGATGACCAAGGTTATAAAGGCCTCACATTGTTTGTATTAACAGATTCTCAAAATCATTTGTAATTTTGTTTGCTAAAGATAAATCATAGAATGTAAATAAGAATAAATAATAAATTTTATTAAACATGCAATTTTACCTCTGGAGTGCACTATTCTGATTATTCCTATAGAAGTGAGCTGGTAACAAGTAACAAAATCAGTAGTTCATTGGAGCAGTAATAGGAATTCCATCCAATTCCACTATCACCTCTAAATCTATAAAAAAATATACAGGGAAATTAGAAACTTTGACAAACAAAACCACCATAATTGGAAATTTATTAATAACAAATTATAAAAAATAAACTATAGTCACGTGACTATCTATGTAACAACAAAATTTATGCTCAGTACTTGAAACAGGGAAGCATTGAAGGTCATAAGACCTTGGTCTCAAAGTTTCCCCAAATGGCCTCCATCAGCATCAGGCATTAAAACTAGGATGTCCCCCCATCTTGCACTGTTGGTAGGAATGCAAACTGGTGCAGCCACTCTGGAAAACAGTGTGGAGGTTCCTCAAAAAATTAAAAATAGACCTACTCTATGACCCAGCAATAGCACTGCTAGGAATTTACCCAAGGGATACAGGAGTACTGATGCATAGGGGCACTTGTACCCCAATGTTTATAGCAGCACTCTCAACAATAGCCAAATTGTGGAAAGAGCCTAAATGTCTATCAACTGATGAATGGATAAAGAAATTGTGGTTTATATACACAATGGAGTACTACGTGGCAATGAGAAAGAATGAAATATGGCCCTTTGTAGCAACGTGGATGGAACTGGAGAGTGTTATGCTAAGCGAAATAAGCCATACAAAGAAAGACAGATACCATATGTTTTCACTTTTATGTGGATCCTGAGAAACTTAACAGACAACCATGGGGGAGGGGAAGGAAAATAATAGAAAAAAAAAAGAGGTTAGAGTGGGAGAGAGAGCCAAAGCATAAGAAACTCTTAAAAACTGAGAACTGGGGCGCCTGGGTGGCTCAGTTGGTTAAGCGTCCGACCTCGGCTCAGGTCACGATCTCATGGTCCGTGAGTTCGAGCCCCCCCATCGGGCTCTGGGCTGATGGCTTAGAGCCTGGATCCTGCTTCCGATTCTGTGTCTCCCTCTCTCTCTGCCCCTCTCCCGTTCATGCTCTGTCTCTCTCTGTCTCAAAAATAAATAAACGTTAAAAAAAAACAAACAACTGAGAACTGAGGGTTGATGGGGGGGTGGGAGGGAGGGTGGTGTAGGTGATGGGTATTGAAGAGGGTATCTTTTGGGATGAGCACTGGGTGTTGCATGGAAACTAATTTGACAATAAATTTCATATAATAATAAAAAAAGAGACCAAAAACCCCCCCAAAACCCAAAAATAAATAAATAATAAAACTGGATGTTCCCTTCAATGTTAACTATGAAGCTTACTAACAAAATATGAATATTAGGCAGTAAAATCTACCTAAAACACCAAGAATTAAAAATGTAATCATTTTATAATTAAAAATGTTTAGTGCAGCATCTACTTAGGTCCACAGCCCAAATGTCTATTAGGGTGACAGAGGGAAAAATGTGCTGCAATTCTTGTGATTTCATCAGCAAGGAGATTAAAACATGCTTTAAGAAGTTTTGAAAAATATAAACTACTCTTCAATTTACACATTTCTTTTACTTAAAACATAAATCAGTAAACACACATATCCTTTACGTTAATTACCTAGTTGATCTCAATCAACTTCTCCTCACTGTGAAGATTTTGGCATGTAAGAAAAATGTGTGAATGGCTCAAAGGTAGGCATAACCACTGGTCTCTCTCCTCACATTCTGGTTCTCCAGGGTCTGGTTACTATGAATATATGGATGCTGCCAGCCAGGCACTCAAAGAGTTGTCATGTTATTCCTAAATCAGAAATTGGTAGATCTCTGTATAGTTCATTATCCTTAATGTATGCAATCAGGATGGAATTCAATTACTATAGGCCTATTAGTAACACCAGCTGACCAAACTGAACCCCTTCCACATTTTTGCCTAGTATGGTGTCTTGTGCTGGACTTCAGTTCACAGAAGTGACTTTCTCACTCATTTTGTTCAGATTCCAATTAGAATCATTGTTCCAGGCACACTTAAAAAAATCTTGATCCTGACATATATGACAGACATTGAGTACCCCAGATTATTTCACCCCGAGACACACATGATTAAATACTAATATTTAAATAGTATTATTTAAATACTATTAAATAACATAGTATTTAATCATGGAGACCAGTCATCACAGTTAATGATCTGGCTTCATGGCTGACAAGCACAGGCAGAGTCATAACGTAATAGGAGTGCTACAGTGTATTGAGAGAAGTGTCAATATCTTCAGGACAAAATGCTTACTGGTGGTAGAATTCCTACTGGTTCTTGAGGATGAGATGGTAGAATTATTCCCAATACTTTGTTCCTTGTCACATCTCAAGAGGAAGGAGATACTTTTTATTCATATGAAACCAAGGTTTTGGTTCACATTAACCTGTGGAAATAGAGTAAAAATATGGAAATATTAGAAGTATACATGTCCATTTGTCAACCGTGGAAAAGATTGGATGGTTCATCATGTACCTGCATGTAAAATATACTAATTGATTACTCTACTAGGATTTTTCTGATATTATTAGAAATTAGACAGAAGCCTCAGATGACTCAGCAAGTTATTAAACCTCACATTTGTTGGATTCATAGAGTTTTTGCAAAACCAATTACATTATTGATTAGTTAAAAAGTGTTTTTAAAGGAATGCACTTGCTGCAATGAGCACGGGGTGTTGTGTAGAAGTGTTGAATCACTATATTGTACACCTGAAACTAATATTACACCATATGTTATCTAACCTAGATTTAAATCAAAAGTTAAAAATAAAAATGATTCATGAAAAATAAATTTATTAAAAATTGCAATGTTAACCCTGGAAATCAGTGTTCTGAACATTTCCAGAAGAGGAAATTTGTACAAGTAACAACATCAGCAATTCAAATGGTGTGGCAGGAACAATTTCAAGCAATTCCAATGTAATTTCCAACCTATTATGCTTGGAGTAAATTATGGAAGTTGAAAATAAAAACTTCCTAATTGAAAGTTTACTATTAACAGGTTACAAGGAATTAACCATAGATATGCACGTGACAACCTACATTACAAGAAAATTATAGTCACTCCTGAAGCAGAAGTCATCTTTTATTTAGAAGATACTGAGGTCAATGTTTCGCCAATTATTCCCCTTAGGATCATTCATTATAACTATAATCCATCTTTATTTTTTAAATTTAAATTCAGGTTAGTTAACATATAATGTAGTATTGGTTTCAGTAGAATTCAGTGATTCATCACTTGCATATAACACCCAGTGCTTATCCCAAGTGCCTTTCTTAATGCTCATCATCCATTTAGCCCATTCCACCACCCAACCCCCTCCAGCAACTCTACGTTTGTTCTCTGTATTCAAGGGTTTCTTATGGTTTGTCTCCCTCTCTGTTTTTATCTTATTTTTTCTTCTTTTCCCCATGTTCATCTGTTGTGTTTCTTAATTTCCACATATGAGTGAAATCATATATTTACCTCTGACTTATTTCACTTAGCATAATACACTCTAGTTCCATCCATGATGTTTCATTTGGCAAGATTTCATTCTTTTTGATCACTGAGCAATATTCCATTACACACACACACACACACACACACACACACACACACACCTTTATATGTTCATAAGTCTATGGATATTTGAGCTCTTTCCATAATTCGGCTATTGTGGACAGAGTAGCTATAAACATTGGGGTGTATAGGCCCCTTCAAATCAGCATTTTTGTATCCTTGGCATAAATATGTGGTAGTGCAATTGCTAGTTTGTAGGGTAGTTCTATTTTTTGAATGTTTTAAAATTTATTTTGAGAGGGGGGAGAAGCAGAGCGAGAGGGAAAGAGAGAATTCCAAGCAGGCTCCATGTTGTCTGTATAGATCCTGATACAGGGCTTGATATTATGAACTGTGGGATGATGACCTGAGCCGAAACCAAGACTCCTGAGCCACCCAGGTGCTCTGGGGTAGTTCTATTTTTAATTTTTAAAAGAACCTCCATACTATTTTCCAGAGTGGCTGCGCCAGTTTGCATTCTCACCAACAGTGCAAAAGTTTTCCCTTTTCTCTGACTCCTCACTATCATCTGCTATTTCCTAAGTTTGTTTTAGCCATTCTGACAGGTGTGAGGTGCTATCTCATTTTGGTTTTGATTTGTATTTCCTTGATGATGAGTGATGTTGAGCACCTTTCCACGTGTCTGTTAGCTATCTGGATGTCTTCTTTGGAAAAGTGTCTATTCATGTCTTCTGCCCATTTCTTCACTGGATTATTTGGGGGTTTGGAGGCTGATGAGTGTGATAAGCTCTTTACAGATTTTGGATACTAACCATTTATCTGATAGGTCATTTGTAAATATCTTCTCCCATTCCATCACTTGGCTTTTAGTTTTGTTGACTGCTTTGTAGTGCAGAAGCTTTTATCTTTATGAGGTCCCATTGTTGATGTTTGGTTTTGTTTTCCTTGCCTCTGAAGATATGGCTAGTAAGATGTTGCTGTGGCTGAGGTCAAAGAGGTTTCTGCCAGTTTTCTCCTCTAGGATTTTGATGGTTTCCTATCTTACATTTAGGTCTTTCATCCATTTTGAGCTTATTTTTGTGTATGTGTAAGAAAGTGGTCCAGTTTCTTCTGCATGTATCTGCCCAGTTTTCCCAGCACCATTCATTGAAGAGACTTTTTTCCACTGGATATTCTTTCCTGCTTTGTTGAAGTTGGTCATACATTTGTGAGTCCATTTGTAGGTTCTCTATTCTGTTCCTTTGATCTATGTCTGTTTTCGTTCCAGTACCATGCTGTCCTGATGATTACAGCTTATGGTTTGCCTCCATATTGTGCCTCCATATTGCCTCCAGCTTTGGTTTTCTTTTTCAACATTACTTTGGCTCTTGGGGTCCTTTCTGGTTCCATACAAATTTTAGAATTGTTTGTTCCAGCTGTGAAGAATGCTGATGTTATTTTAACAGGGATTGCATTAAATGTGTAGATTGCTTTGGGTAGTATAGATATTTTAACAATATTTGTTCTTCCCATTCCTGAGCAAAGAATGTGTTTCCATTTATTTGTGTCTTCTTCAATCCTTTCATAAGCTTTCTATAGTTTTCAGCATATATATCCTTTACCTCTTTGTTTGGTTTATTCCTAGATATTTGATGGCTTTTGGTGCAATTGTAAATGGGATCAATTCCTTGATTACTTGTTATGTGGCTTCATTATTGGTGTGTAGAAATGCAATGGATTTCTGTATATGGATTTATATCCTGTGACTTCATTGAATTCGTGTATCAGTTCTAGCAGTTTTTTGGAGTCTTTTGGGTCTTCCACATAGAATGTCATGTCAACTATGAAGAGTGAAAGTTTGACTTCTTCTTTGCCAGTTTGGAAGCCTTTTATTTCTTTTTGTTGTCTGATTGATGAGACTAGGGCTTCCAGTACTATCTTGAACCACAGTGGTGAGAGTGGACATCCCTATTGTGTTCTTGACCTTAGGGGAAAAGCTCTCAGTTCTTTCTCTTTGAGGATGATATTAGCTGTGGATCTATAATCCACATTTAAATACATATAAAATTGGCTGGGGAAATATTAGCAAATGAAATCTACCTTGAATACCAAGAACTGGAAATTAATTATTTCATGATTTTAAAATGTTTTATGTAGCATCTACCTGAATGCTTTACTCTAATGTCTAGAAAATTGCCTCCTGGCTGATAGCAAAAAACAACTATTCCACTTCCTGTGACTGCAACATCAATCAAATTAAAACACTCTAAAACATTCACAGGAATAAAACCAACTTTAAAATTACCAATTGTTTATTTTATTTAATAGATAAATGCCAAATAAGAGTCATAAGTTCTTCAAATAAGCTATCTAATTGACATCAATAGACTGATTCTTATTAAGCATATTGTAGCATCTAAGTAAATAGCATGAATGTCCTACATACACACAACCATTTTCCACTGAGATAATTACTCATGTGCTTGTTTTACATGGTCTGTTTAGTACGAGTATATGGATGCTACCTGTGAAACAAAGATAATTTTATCATTTTACCCAACAATTAGATATTTATAGACAACTATAATTAACTGCAATTAACTTTGCTTAATATGTAGTCAGGTTAGCTTTCAAGTACCCTGTTGGTACTACTACCTGACCAACTGAATTCTTTACACAGTTTTAGCCTTGCATGGTCCCTATTCTGGAGCTCAGCTCATAGAAGTGACTTGTTATTCATTTTCTTCAGATTTATATAAGATCCACTTTTTTTTGAAGTCTTTATTGATATGGGCATATTTATAAAATAGATCTTTAGAATGGATATGTGACAGACACTCAAGAACTCAGGATTCTATCACCCTGAGAAATGCTTACCCAGCCCCATGGCTGACCAGAGTAGCCAGTATTATTGGAGTGTTACTGAAGTATTATGATTCCCTAAGAGAAATGTCAGCACTTTCAGGACAAAATGATTACTGATGTTAGAATCCCACTGGCCCTTGAGGATGGGAGGCAGAATTATTCCCAACAGTTTCTCTCATGTCATACATCAAGGAGAAGGATTAAACTCATATATATGAAACCTAGTTTTTGGCCCACACCTACCTTTGGTTAAAAAGTATAAATGTGGAAAGATGAATGGCATATATGACCATTTGTCAAAGTTGCATTAGGCAGGAGTACTCACTATGTACCTTTCTGTAAAAATACACTAATTTATTATTACTATAGGATATTTCCGGTTATTCAAAGTAGAAGAAAGAGTAAAATCTGAAAAATAAAGGAGACTGAAACTTCACATATTCCCACAATTATTAATGCTAATAATAGTTTGTATTAACCAACTATACACTAATTGAATTAAATTTGGATTACTTAAAAAATAATAAGACAACAGAGATACATAAATTTGCTACAAGTTTGGTGTTAAAATTAGGAGTATATTGTTTTTTCCCTTCCCAGATAAGGAATCACTTCAAAATCAACACTTCATTGGTGCAATGATGAGATTCCATGGAATTCTGATACTACACTCTATCTACAAAGTATATAGGAAGTTAGAGAAGTTGCAAAACAAAATTTTCCTAATGGAATATTTAGTTATAAAAAATTATAAGAATTCTTCATGGATATTCATTGGGCCATCTGATGACAATTGTTATGCTCACAATTTTGATCTCAACAGTACAGAAATAATTTTTTCTAAGATATTTGCCTAAAAATTTCCCCAGTAAATTCACTGAGAAATGATTTATTATAACTATGGTGTTTGTCTACACACATTAGAAACCCATTTATGATAAATGAAAGAGGCTAATGTAATTCATGTAAGAATACAAGACTTTAAAATATAACTGTCTCACATATAAAAATGTTTAATACACCATGTAGTTGAAGCCATCACTCAAAAGTATATGAAATTTCTTGCTTAAATCATAGAAAAAAACAAAGAAAACAATATGTAATCAACTGTTCCAATCCTAGTATGTGGGTTGACAAGGAAATTAAAATATACTGTGAGGATTCAACATAGAGTGCCTACTCTTGAAACACACATTGTTTTACTTAATAGAAATAAGTAAAATTTCATAATATCTTTGGATTTTGACAATCTAAGCTCACTAAAGACACCCATCATCACTCAGAAGTTTCCAGCAGCTCAAACATGTGAATAACTTAAGTGTAGTCACAAACATTTCTCATGGGACTCATTATTTATGTGGTGGTTCCCCAGGGTCTACTTATGACACATGTGTAAACACTGGCAGTCAAGTACACAAAGAGTAGTTATATCATCCCACAGTTGGTTATATACATCTTTTTACAACTCATTTCCTCTAGAATGCCAGCATGTTTGTTTTACAACACCATAGCATTTTTTAAAATAACATTTGCTGACCAAACTGAATTCCTTTCCACATTTTTACTCAGCATGATTCATGGACTAGACCTCAGCTCATAAAATTAATTTTTGTTACTCACTTTGTTCATATTCCAACAAAATCCATTTGTGGAGTCATCATTTATCCAGGCACACTTATAAAAGGGACCATTATAATGAGATACATGGCATACACTAAGAATTCAGGATTCTGCTGTACTAACAGACATTGATCAACACTAAATTAATCATGGAGACCAGAATCACTGGTGACCACATTTCTGAGTAGAATAACCAGAGGCTCATTGTCACTGAAGTGTTACAATACCCTGAGAGGTATTCCAGTATCTTCACGACAAAATGCTTACCGATGTGAGAATTCCCACTGGCCCTTGAGGATGTTTTGGCCTAACTATGCCTGAAGTGCTTCTTCATGTCATATATTATATGAAACCCATCTCTGTCCACCTTGAACTATATAGTAATAAAGTGTATATATATACATATATATATGTATATATATGAGAATAATGACTATTTTTCAACCAAGCAAAAGATGGTAAGATTCACTGTTTACCTAAATTTAAATTTAACTTTATTAATTAATTTGCTTGGATAGTTTTGAATACTATATTAAGAAGAAAAGAGAAAAAAAATTCTGGAAATAAAAAAAGACAGCATGAATGGCTCACCAGATTATTAATGCTTCACAGTATAAATAGAATGAGAACATAAAATAAACATATACCAATAAAAGATTAAAACAAGGATTTAGTTGTCTAACAAGTATTTAAAATTAGTGATGATAAACATGTTCATATTATAACTAAAAAATATGTGGAACTGGGGCGCCTGGGTGGCGCAGTCGGTTAAGCGGCCGACTTCAGCCAGGTCACGATCTCGCGGTCCGTGAGTTCGAGCCCCGCGTCAGGCCCTGGGCTGATGGCTCAGAGACTGGAGCCTGTTTCCGATTCTGTGTCTCCCTCTCTCTCTGCCCCTCCCCCGTTCATGCTCTGTCTCTCTCTGTCCCAAAAATAAATAAACATTGAAAAAAAAAAAAATAAAATAAAATAAAATAAAAAATATGTGGAACAAAATAAAATTAAGCCAATGTCACATAAGTAATAAGAATCTTAAAAAAGAGAGAGAGAAACTTTATAAATGAAAATGATATAAAAATCTCATAGGATAGTCTCATTATTAGTCTTGACATAAGAGGAATATATTAAGTGAACTTAGTATGAATCAATAGATTTTATTCAATCTTGAAAAAAAAAGAAAATAATCTAAAAACACTAGGGGTATCTGGGTGGTTCGGTTGGTTAAGTATCCGACTTCGGCTCAGGTCATGATCTCACAGTTTGTGGGTTCAAGCCCCATGTCAGGCTGTGTCCTGTCAGCTCAGAGCCTGGAGCCTGCTTCATATTCTGTGTCTACCTCTCTCTCTGCCTGTCACCCACTCATTCTCTCTCTCATTCTCTCTCTCTCTCTCTGTCTCAAAAGTAAATAAACGTTCTAAAAATATTTTTAAAATACTTATAAAATCACAGTGCAGAAGATGGTGGTGTAGTAGGGGGACCCAAATCTAGTCTCATCACTTGAACAGAGCTAGATCAACATCAAATCATATTGGACACCTAAAAAATTGATTTAAGGATTAAGAGAACATTCTGCACAATTTTAGGGAGACAATGTGGCAGGTATATGGTACAGAGAAGGGAATTGGGGAAGAGAAAAGGTGTGGTGCTGTAGAAGGGTAGGAGCCATTTTTGCAGAGAGGAGAAGGAAACAGAGTGAGAGAGAGCAATGCATTGAGTTTTCACAAGAAAAGCACTCCCTCAAAACCATTGATGGGGGAATAGTGAAAAACTGACTACTACAAGCTTTTATAAACAGTGGAACTCAATTTCTGAGTTCTTCAAAGTCTGCACCATTTGCTGGAGTGTATCCAGGCTGGTTGTGGTTTTCCTGGGGAGAAAAAAGGGGAAGCCCAGGAGTGGATATCAGACAGTGTGGTGTGGGGATCCTTTTGGTTGAACTGGGGGAGAAAGTTACCCTTCTTGTAGAGCATTTGAAAGAGGGTATAATGCCTCTCCAAGGACAAAAGACTTGGCTGGTGCCTTTAAGTGACCATTCAACCACAGGGTACACAGGTGTGTGTAGAGGGCAGATAAAGTGGCTGCAGCTTTTTACTGTGTTTCACCATAAGCTCCAGGTACCTGTGTGGCCATGCAATGGATTTTCTGAGACAGAACAGTGCCAAGCACAGTGCTGTAGGGATCTCCTCTGGAGGCTAGAGTGGGTCCATGTCTTTCTGGGTCCCAGATTGGGGTGTTGAACCCTACCACTGCAAGCAAGGAGGATATCTGCAGAGGAGTGACCAGTCGGGAAGAGCAGCTAAAACACATCAGCAGAGCGCACACAGCATGCACCAGAAACACTTCCTGAACTGACAGGCACTGGACAGTGTATAAGCCATTTTTAATATAGCAGTGCTCTCAGGTGCAGGAAACATAACAAGCATTAAAAACATGCAGACACAGAAATTTATAAAAAAATGACAAGACAGAGAAATTCTCCCCCAAAAGAAAGGTCAAGAAAAAAACACATCCAGGGACTTGCTCAAAACAGATGTAAGTGATAAATCTGAATAATAATTTATTTTATTTATTGAACAATTAATGTTTATTTTTGAGAGAGAAAGAGAAAGACA
Source organism: Herpailurus yagouaroundi (assembly GCF_014898765.1). Taxonomy (NCBI): domain Eukaryota; kingdom Metazoa; phylum Chordata; class Mammalia; order Carnivora; family Felidae; genus Herpailurus; species Herpailurus yagouaroundi. The sequence goes on along the minus strand of NW_024412416.1, from coordinate 24,169,770 downwards.
GAGTGTGAGTGTGGGAGGGACAGAGAGAGAGGAAGACATAGAATTCAAAGCAGGCTCCAGGCTCTGAGCTGTCAGCACAGAGCCTGATGTGGGGCTTGAACCCATGAACCACAAGATCATGACATGAGCTGAAGTTGGACACTTAACCGACTGAGCCACCAAGGTGCCCCAAATCTGAACAATAATTTAGAACAACAGTCATAAGACTGCTAGCTTGGCTTGAAAAAAAACATAGAGGGCACCAGAGTGTCACTTGTTACAGATATCAAAGACCTAACAACTAGTCAGGAAGAAATAAAAATTGCTAAAACTGAGATGCAAAACAAACTGAATAAAGCGACGATGAGGATTGAAGAAGCAAAAGACAGAATAGGTGATATGGAAGATACAATTATGGAAAATAATGAAGCTGAAAAGAGAGGGAATGGAAATTATTAGGTCACAAAGGGAGAATTAGAGAATTAGGTGATTCCATGAAATGAAATGATATCCATATCATAGAGTCCCACAAGAAGAAGAGTGGGAAAAAGGGGCAGAAGTTTTATTTGAACAAATTATTGCTGAGAAGTTCCCTAATCTGAGGAAAGATACAGGCATCCAAGTCCAAGAGTCACAGAGAATTCCCATTAAAATTAACAGAAACAGGTCAACACTATGATATATCATAGAGAAACTTGCAAAATACAAAGATAAAGAGAATTCTGAGAGCAGTTAGGGACAAAAAGTTCCTTAATCTATAAAGGTAAACACCTAAGGTTACCAGCAGACCTATCTACTGAAACTTCGCAGGTCAGAAGGGAGTGGCAGGAAATATTCAATGTACTGAATAGAAAAATTATGCAGCCAAGTATTTTTTTACCTAGTAAGGCTGTCATTCAGAATAGGAGTGGTAATGACTTTCCCAGACAAATGAAAACTAAAGGAGTTTGTCATCACTGAAGCAGCCCTGCAAGAAATTTTAAGGAAGATTCTCAGTGGAGAAAAAAAAGACCAAGGCAACAGAGACAATAAAGAACAAGAGAAAAGCACCAGAAACACCAACTTTATGGGCAACACAATGGCACCAGCTTCATCCTTCAATAACCATTCTGAATGTAGATGGACTAAATGCTCTAGTCAAAAGACATAAAGTTTCAGAATGGATAAAAAACCAAGGTCCATCTATATTGTACCTGAAAGAGACTCATTTTAGACCTGAAGACATCTGCAGATTGAAAGTAAGGGGATGGAGAACCATCTATCATACTAATGGATGTCAAAAGAAATCATAGTAGCCAGACTTGTATCAGACAAACTAGACTTTAAAACAAAGACTGTAAAAAAGACAGTCTCTTTAACAAATGGTGCTGGGAGAACTGGACAGCAACATGCAGAAGGTTGAAACTAGACCACTTTCTCACACCATTCACAAAAATAAACTCAAAATGGATAAAGGACCTGAATGTGAGACAGGAAACCATCAAAACCTTAGAGGAGAAAGCAGGAAAAGACCTCTCTGACCTCAGCCATAGCAATCTCTTACTTGACATATCCCCAAAGGCAAGGGAATTAAAAGCAAAAGTGAATTACTGGGACCTTATGAAGATAAAAAGCTTCTGCACAGCAAAGGAAACAACCAACAAAACGAAAAGGCAACCCACGGAATGGGAAAAGATATTTGCAAATGACATATCGGACAAAGGGCTAGTATCCAAAATCTATAAAGAACTCACCAAACTCCACACCCAAAAAACAAATAACCCAATGAAGAAATGGGCAGAAAACATGAATAGACACTTCTCTAAAGAAGACATCCGGATGGCCAACAGGCACATGAAAAGATGTTCAATGTCGCTCCTTATCAGGGAAATACAAATCAAAACCACACTCAGATATCACCTCACGCCAGTCAGAGTGGCCAAAATGAACAAATCAGGAGACTATAGATGCTGGAAAGGATGTGGAGAAACGGGAACCCTCTTACACTGTTGGTGGGAATGCAAATTGGTGCAGCCGCTCTGGAAAGCAGTGTGGAGGTTCCTCAAAAAATTAAAAATAGACCTACCTTATGAACCAGCAATAGCACTGCTAGGAATTTACCCAAGGGATACAGAAGTGCTGATGCATAGGGGCACTTGTACCCCAATGTTTATAGCAGCACTCTCAACAATAGCCAAATTATGGAAAGAGTCTAAATGTCCATCAACTGATGAATGGATAAAGAAATTGTGGTTTATATACACAATGGAATACTACGTGGCAATGAGAAAGAATGAAAGATGGCCTTTTGTAGCAACGTGGATGGAACTGGAGAGTGTGATGCTAAGTGAAATAAGCCATACAGAGAAAGACAGATACCATATGTTTTCACTCTTATGTGGATCCTGAGAAACTTAACAGAAACCCATGGGGGAGGGGAAGGAAAAAAAAAAAAGAGGTTAGAGTGGGAGAGAGCCAAAGCATAAGAGACTGTTAAAAACTGAGAACAAACTGAGGGTTGATGGGGGGGGGGTGTGGGAGGGAGGGGAGGGTGGGTGATGGGTATTGAGGAGGGCACCTTTTGGGATGAGCACTGGGTGTTGTATGGAAACCAATTTGACAATAAATTCCATATATTGAAAAAAATAAAATAAAATAAATAAAACAAAGACTGTAACAAGAGATGAACAAGGGCATTATACCATAATTAAGGGGTCTATCCATCAATATCTCACAGTTGTAAATATTTATGCCCCCAACTTGAAATACCCAGATATATAAATTGATTAATAATAAACATAAAAAACCCATTTATAATAATAATACCATAATAGTAGAATACATTAATATCTCACTTATAGCAATGAACAGATCATCTAAGTAGAAAATAAAGAAGGAAACAATGGCTTTGAATGACATGCTGGACAATATGGTCTTAACAGATACATTCAGAAATTTCATCCTAAAGCAGAATACACATTCTTCTTTTTTTAAAAAAAATTAACGTTTATTTATTATTGAGAGACAGAGCATGAATATGGGAGGGGCAGAGAGAGGGGGAAACACAGAAACTGAAGCAGGCTCTAGGTTCTGACCTGTCAGAACAGAGCCTGATACAGGGATTGAATTCACAAACTGTGAGACCATGACCTGAGCTGAAGTCAGATACCCAACTGACTGAGCCACCCAGGCATCCCTTGAATACATATTCTTCTGGAGTACACATGGAACATTCTCAAGAATAGATCACATACTGGGTCACAAATCAGCCCTCAACAGGTACGAAAAGATCAAGATCACATCATACATATTTTCAGATCACAACACTATGAAAGTTGAAATCATTCACAAGAAAAAATTTGGAGAGCCCTCAAATATATGGAGGTTAAAGAGCATCATACTAAAAATGAATGGGTTAACTAAGAAATTAAAGAATAAATAAAAAATACATGGAAAGCAAATGAAAATGAAAACACGACAGTCCAAACCCTTTGTGATGTATTAAAGTCAGTCTTAAGAAGAAAGTACATTGCAATCAGGCCTATCTCAAGAAGCAAGAAAGATCCCAAATATACAACTTAACATTATGCCTAAAGGAGCGAGGAAAGGAGCAGCAAATAAAGTCCAAAGCCAGCAGAAGGAAATAATAAAGATTAGATCAGAAATAAATGATATAGAAAGAAAAAACAGTAGAATTGATCAATGAAAGTAAAAGCTGGTTTTTTTGAAAGAATAAAATTTATAAGCCCTTAGCCAGAATTATCATAAATAAAAGAGAGAGGACCCAAATAGATAAGATCACGAAGGAAAGAGAGATCACAACCAACACACAGAAATACAGTTATAAGAGAATACCATGAAAAAATTATATGCCAATCAACTAGACAATCTGGAAGAAAGGGAAAAATTCCTAGACACTCACACACTACCAAAACTCAAACAGGAAGAAATATATAATTTGAACAGTCCCATAACCAGCAAATAAATGGAATCAGTTATCAAAAATCTCCCAACAAACAGAAGTCCAGGGCCAGATGGCTTCCCAGAGGAATTCTACCAACCATTTAAAGAAGAGTTAATATGTACTCTTCTCAAACTGTTCCAAAAAAAAAAAATGGGGGGAAAGCTTCCAAACTCATTCTATTAAGTCAACATTAACTCGATTCCAAAACCAGAAAGCGACTCCACATAAAAGGAGAATTATGGGCTAATATCCCTGATGAACATGGATGCAAAAATTCTCAACAAGATACTAGCAAAAAAAAATTCAACAGTACATTAAAAGAATTATTCACCATGATCAATTGGAATTATTCACCATGATCAAATAGGATTAGGTCTCTCATGCCCCCATTCCATGAGCCATTCTCATGGCAATGGTTTCCCTGCTTTCCATGAGGTGGTGCCCACTGCCTTCCAGCAGAAAATCCCTTCCCTTAGGGAAGTGGATTGGGATGGCTACACAAACGAAACCCAACTCTCCCCAAAACACCTTCAGCCCCACACCAATGGGAGGCAGGTGGTGGGGAGGGAAAGGACATTTGTTCACAGAATCAACCTGCCTGTTGGATCACAGCCAGGCACCATGAAAGCAACCACCTGCTGGTGTCATCTACACCCACAGTGAAACAATTCACACCCCAAGATAATAAGCATCCTGCGTGATCGTCATTGAACCTACATCAGGGATCCTTATCTATTATGGGCCTCCCATCAGGGAAAATCTGGGACAGTGGAAGAATCACCCACCCATCCTTCCCTGAGGAGCCATACAGAAACCTTCCTGAGAAGTGTCTAGCCATATCCATCTCTGCCACAGACTGATAACATCACCCCTGGCCCTAGCCCCATGATGTCACTCCCATGTCCCTGTAACCATGATCATGGCCACCTCCTATAGGACCCTCTCTCCCAAAAGGTTCAGTCAGCTTAGTTGGTGTCAACCTCCCAAGACCCAAAGCTCCCTGAGTCTGCCCAACTGACACAAGAAGCTACCTGTCCTAATCTCAGGGAGAAGCTGTGAAGGGGGAGTTGTCTGGGATTGGCCTCATACCCTTCTCTTATCTATATAAACCTTCTGAGCCCTTAAAAGGACAAGGAAATAAAGCGGTGGGGATAGGCCCTCAATGGCTTAAAGGCAGCCCAAATGCGGGCTAGTGGGTAAGCTGAACTGTCATATGTACCCTCACCAGCTCCTCTAAGGGGTGCCAGATGTGTTCACTCTGATGGCCCTGGTTCCCCCAGATAATCCCTTACAGATGGGAGCAGGGTCTCCCCCTGCCAGTGAGCCTTTCCTGCCTAAAGGGGGCCACTTGCATACATTATACACACTCGCAGCTGCCACCAAAGCTAATGAATGGCATGTGTCCCTCCTGTGTGTTCACTGTCAGACTCACATGCTAGACATCAGTTTCAATGAGGGTGATGGTAAGGATTCCTCACTTATTTTGTTCAAATGTCCAAAGGATGCATATCATCATCAATCCAAGCACATTTAAGGGCATTGAACATTTACCATTGCTGGACTCCACCCAAGGACAGCTGAGGAGTTCAAACATGTTGGCCCTTGGGGGAACCCCAGGGCCAAGCCCCCGGGGAACAAGAGGAGTCAGGCCCAGGAATGGGTAGGCAGCTTGGTGTGCCCTGGAAAGAAAACCAGTAGGATTTGGCAGAGAAGCACTGCTTAACACCACGATGACTGTGCCCACATGACCACACAAAACATGCCCTGTGCCTACTGGGGAGTCATGGCTGGCTGGCATCACATTTTACACAGTATAGGCCTAGCTGACTATCCCTGATATCTGCATCCTGCTTATTCCACCTGGGAAGTGATGAGAAGAGACAACACAAGCTTCAGAAAGTCACACAGGTCCATAGGCATCCAGGGGAGTGACACCCACTGGGACCACTCTCTCTATCTCTCCCTATGATTCGTGGGCTCCTTCCATGCATGTGGGGCACATGTCCAAACATGGATGTATCCAGGCATGGGTTTGGGTTGATGCACCAATCCCGGGCAAAAGTGCTGTGCATAGAATCTATTCCTATCCTCACACACCACATATCAGCTCCCGAACCCAATACCCAAGGCCCAATGTGGACCATGTCTACCTTGTCCTCCCATGGGATGTTCCCCAGACCAGAGCCCCTCTACCCAAAAGCAACTCCCCTCCAAGGAAGTACCTAGCAACTTGCATAACCAAACAGGAAACATTTAAATAGCTTCGGGGCAGAAAACCAGTCAGCTCTTTCCCCCAGTCTGAAATTTCTCATGCCACCATTTTAAGAGCCTTTCTCATGGCACTGAACTCCCCAATTTCCACTTCCCCACTGCCTTCCAGTGGAAAATCCCTACTTTAAGGGAACTGGATAGGGACTGGCAACACAAACTAAACAATTGTCTCATCAAAACACTTTCAAGGGGCGCCTGGGTGGCGCAGTCGGTTAAGCGTCCGACTTCAGCCAGGTCACGATCTCGCGGTCCGTGAGTTCGAGCCCCGCGTCGGGCTCTGGGCTGATGGCTCAGAGCCTGGAGCCTGCTTCCGATTCTGTGTCTCCCTCTCTCTCTGCCCCTCCCCCGTTCATGCTCTGTCTCTCTCTGTCCCAAAAATAAAATAAAAAACGTTGAAAAAAAATTTAAAAAAAAAAACACTTTCAAGTCCATGTCAATGGTAGGCATGTGGGGGGAGAGGGGAAGAGTGGAGGAAAAGACATATGTCCACAGAATCAACACACTACTCAAACCACCACTGGGAACCATGAAGATGATCACATCCTGGTGCGTATACCCACTGTGAAACACTGTACACCCCAAGATAACAGGCAGCCTGCATTATTTTCACTGAACACACACTAGAGATCCATGTCTATTACAGGCATCCAGCCATGGAATGCCTGGGACAGAGGCAATTCACACAACATTCCCAATAGAGGAGCAATATAGGTATTTCTTACCCAGATGTGTCTAGCAGTCTCCATATATGCCAAAGTCTAATTGAATCACCACCAACAATAGCCCTGTAATATAAATCCCATATCCCTGTAACCATCAAGATGGCTAACTCCTTCAGGAACCTCTTTCAGAAAATGTGCAGGCTTCCAAAATACCCTCTGTGAGAAAAAAAACAAAACAAAACACTACACTTGCCCAACCAAAAGCCAGTGTAAAACTCGACTGAACCCAGGGCTCATTCCACACAGGGAACTGACATGGCCACAGGAAGCAGGTTTGGGAGCCCCAACCTGGAAGGAAACATGCAAAACCTTAGCTTCTTGGTCCACAGGAGGCTGCTCATGCCTACACCACAGGTCCCACTAGCACTCTCCTCAAAATTGACTCCTACATTGGGGGCAGGATCCTTCAGCTAAGACAGCCACCAACACTTTGGCCTTTGCAGGGATCCAGCCTGTGGCATGCGATGTGGGCTCTGTCCTGCCAATAAGTAACATCAGCATGGCCCACACAGAGCTCAAGGGCTGCAGCCCCACAGGCGAGGCACAATGATAGGAGAACTCATCTCCTTCACAAGGAAATGCGGACCTTCTCCAAGTTCCTGGTACGGCTGGGGCAGTGAACCTCTCGGGAGATCACTCAGGTAGGTACCGGTCCTGCTGGTAGGCTCCCAGGAGAGACGTCTCCACCCCACCCAACAAGATGTGACACACCTGTGTCTGAGTCCAACGGACTGTCCCAGAGTAACACTTGCACCTCACCAGATCCCTGCGTGAGGAGAAAAGATCTCCAAAGTAAAGTTTGACTGAGACACCTGGAGCAAAACCAGCCAGATATACGTTTTCAGCTAGCCCCAGTTTCAGGCATGAAGAACACCACCACTGACCACCATTCCATGGGAACACAGATGCCAGGAGCACACACAAGTCAGGCACCTCTGCTCCATACATATGCAACCTGAAGACCTGAGAAGGCACCTGAGAAGGCACCTGAGAAGGGTGGAGAAATCGCATTCACGTGTGAGAAACATACCCAGGTGCTCAGCTTGCCACACCGGGAAAAACGAATTTGTGACTACACCTTGTGTCTGCCTGTCCTGTCCCTCTGTCCCTTTGGGCTCCTTCAGATGGGCAAGATGCCACGTATATAGGGCACTATGTGAGCAGGTGCATGTGCCTGTCTGTGAGTTTGGGTGTGTGTGTGTTTGTGTCTGTGAGTGTACGGGTTGTGTCTGAGTCTGTTCAGTGGTGTGGTTGAGAGAGGGTGTTTTTGCTCATCTAGGGAGGTCTCCATGCATGCAAGAGCTTACTCGGTGTGCAAATCCATAACTTGATGTCCTGCCACAAAACAGCACAAGACATATTTCCTTGCAAATCAGAGTTCACCTTTGATCTCTAGGGGAGGCTGAAACTGGCCAGTGATTCCCTCTCTTTTTTTTTTTTTTTTTAAATTTTTTTTTTTTTCAACGTTTATTTATTTTTGGGACAGAGAGAGACACAGCATGAACGGGGGAGGGGCAGAGAGAGAGGGAGACACAGAAACGGAAACAGGCTCCAGGCTCTGAGCCATCAGCCCAGAGCCCGACGCGGGGCTCGAACTCACGGACTGCGAGATCGTGACCTGGCTGAAGTCGGCCGCTTAACCGACTGCGCCACCCAGGCGCCCCTGATTCCCTCTCTTAAAGCACTGTTGCCAAGCATAGCACACCAGTATCTACACCCCTCCTCTCCTGCCGCTGGTAACCATGACAACGTGGACTGTGGAGGCCAGCAAGCCATCACACTGGAAGCACACTTGAATGAACCTCAGCAGTCAGTGGAAAACCGAAACATCCCAAAGTAAGGCTGGCAAACCTCCGGTGCGGGCAACTAGGCAGAAGCCTAGGCATAGCCATGTGAGGCGGCCAAAGGATTATAGGCCAGGTGCCCATACTTATCCATTTTGACAAAACACCCTCTGCAGCAACGAAGCACATGCCTTCCCCACCAAATGTCTGTATACAACCCCAATGAAACCAGGGTGCAATCCCAGCCAGAGAACCGGCATGGCCAAGGCCAGTGGACTTCAGGGCCTAGAGCTGTGAAGAAACGAGAAATCTATTGGCTGCCTGGTCCAGGGCAGCCTGATCAAGCCTACATGGATAGTCTCTTCAGCACTTCCAAAAAACAGACCCACACATTGGGGGCACAATTCTTCAGTGAGAAAAACCACCAATGCATTGGTCTTTGAAAGGACCCAGGCTATGGCATAAGACGTGCGCCCTCTGCCTACGACCAGGAACAGTGGAATGGCCCTCACAAAGCTCAAGTGCTGCAGCCCTGCAGGTAAGAGGTACACTGTACCTGTTGGAAGATAACATGACTTCTTCACAGGTGGGGGGACCTCTCCGAAGATTCCAATCCAGCAGGGGCATTGCACCTAGCATCACAGAACATAAGCCCCCAGTGTGCTGGTAGGTTCCTGCAGAAAAGTGCCCACTCCACCTAAAAGTATGGGAGACACCGGTGCCCAAGTTCAACAGAAACCCCCAGAATAACAGTGTCATGTCAGCAGCATTATAACAAAGGGAGACATTGTCACAAAGGCAGGACTGACCAGAGATAGGTCTTCATCCAATGCCACACTTACACTCATGAAGAACACCACCAATGAATGCAGATCTTTAAGGCACAAAGGGAAAGGAGAGCACACAGCAGAAGGACTACAGTACAAAAATCAAGAACACTGAAGCCGGGACATTGAGCCACGGTTTGCCATCCACATCAAAAGCCAGATATCAATCAGGAAACCAGGAAGGAACTGGGAACAAAATGTGACACTAGGGAAGAGAAGGCAGATAGAATCACCCAGAATGTGGGACTCTGCTTTCACTATCATTAGTGTCCAGGCTAAGGGCAAAACAAAGACATGACGGGAACCGGAGGCACTAAGAAGTGTAGTCATACACACATTGTGGAGAAAACTGAAAGAGATTCCCAAGAAGAAACCAACAACAACAGGGTCTAAAGACAGGTCGCAACAACCGAGACGAAAGCTGCTCGAGGTATGAGATGGAGAAAAAGGGCTCGCCCAGGTTTCGCCGCTGGTTAAGACTGGGGTTGACAGGCAACTGACGGCATGCCAGCCTTGCCACGCTCGGCCCCTCAACACACACCGCCGCGCGCTTAGGCCCGCACAGCCGTCCGGGCCCTCGCAGGCCCCAGCCCTCGACTCCCAAGGGCCGGTGCCACAAGACACGCCGTTGAAGCCCTAGGCCTTGGGGGACCAGCTGCCCCACTCGACCCCAGTCGCCAGCCACCGCCCGCAGGCCCTGCCAGCCAGGTCCCTGCCCGCGGCTCCCAGGGCCCGTGCCACAGACACGCCTTTGACGTCCTAGGCCTTGGGCACCAGCTGCCCCCCCTCGACCTCAGAGGCCGCTCATTGCCCTCAGGCCCTGCGAGCCGTGGAAAGCCTGCTCCGGCGGGGAAACGGCTCCCTGACCCGGAGACACCCCGCGAGCCTCTCCCAGGCGCAGGCCGTGGGTGCTGGTGCTTGAAGCAGTGTGGCCAATGGGAAGCCTGCTGTCCCTGACGCTTACCTTCCCTGGGGCGGACAACGTGCTGGACCTCAGTTTCGATGAGAACGAC